>NC_059372.1:36505430-36797930 GCF_019703515.2 Myxocyprinus asiaticus
TGATAACAATATTTCATTCTCTCAACCAACTTCATGAGTTTTCCACCTGGGATACATTATATACAGTATTGAAGAAGTTTCCATGTATGCCGTGCCCTTGTTGGCTGCTTCACTTTTTAAACCAACTCATTCCTTTAAAAAAAAAAAAAAAAATGTTAATAAAGAAATTCATATGTAGGCATGCTTAATATTTTTTTCCTAAACGTATTTCATGCACTTAAGCATTAGCATGTAAATCAAACGTTTTTTAAGATCATGAGAAACAAATTGAAATGTGTCCAATCTGGTTAGTCACTGTTGCCAACTTGCCATTGTTTTTTTGTTTTCTTAGGGAACAAAGCAGTTTAACAGCTCCTGACATCATTTCAAATCTGGCCCTTGCCATTGATCGAAAAAGTGTAAGCAGGTTCAACATAACCAGATCCAATGTATGGGATGGAGCTGTCAGAGGATTTAAACATGTCTCATACTCAGAATACAAAGACATGTTAGTGAAGTTCACTGACGATGCTGGCACATTTGAAGAGGGTATTGACACTGGTGGACCAACACGAGAACTTCTCACTCTGCTGATGAGCTACCTGAAAAATCGGCCCATTTTTGATGGACCTCCAGAGAACTGCTACCTGGTGTACAATTCAACTGGTATGTATTCCATGTTAAATGTTTGCAATTGTTTAGACAGTATTTTAATGTCAGTGTAACAAATGCAACCCCAATTCCGAAAAAGTTGGGACAGTATGAAAAATGCTAATAAAAACAAAAAGGATTGATTTGTAAATTATATTCACCCGTTGATTTATTGAAAGCACCACAACTAAACATTATATGATGTTTTACCTTGTGAATTTTATTGTTTTTTTGAAAATGTAAAGTAATTTCAAATCATATGATTGCAACACGCTCCAAAAACATTGAGACGGGCAATTTAAGCCTAATAGCAATTTGACGAGTTGGAATAAGGCAATGTGAAACAGGAGATGTTAAACAGGCAATCATGCCATAGTATATAAGGAGCCTCCAAAAACAGCCTAGTCCTTCGAGAGCAAGGATCATTCAAGACTTGTCAATTTGCCAACAGATGGTTCAGCAAATAATCCAGCACTTTGAGAACAATATTCCCCAAAGACAAATTTGAAGGATTTGGGGCATTTCACCATCAACAGTGCTCAATATAGTTAAAAGATTCAAGGAATCTGGTCAAATCTCGGTGCGTAAAGGGCAAGACAAAAACCACTTCTGAATGCACGTGATCTATGATCCCTCAGACGTCACTGTCTTAAAAAATATAATTTATCTGTAATGGATATCATGAACATGGGCTTGGGATTACTTTAATAAACCTTTGTTAGTCAACACCACTCACCGCTGCATCCACAGATGCAAGTTAAGACTTTACTATGCAAAGGAGAAGCCATACATCAACACTGCCCAGAAGTGCTGCCGACTTTTCTGGGCTCGGTCTCATCTTAGATGGAAAGTAGAACAGTGAACCTGTGTTTTTTGGTCAGATGATTCCACATTTCAAATAGTTTTTGAAAAACACAGCTGTTGTGTTCTCCGAGCCAAAGAGGAAAAGGTGTTATCCAAACTGTTATCAGCATCAGGTCCAAAAGCCAGTGTCTGTATGGGCCAGGGGTGTGACAGTGCCCATGGCATGGAATGAACCGCCACATCCTCACACGGTTCTACACCTGCACTGTAGAGAGCATCCTGACTGGCTGCATCTCCGCCTGGTACGGCAATAGCACCGCCCACAACCGCAAAGCACTGCAAAGGGTGGTGCGAACTGCCAAACACATCATCGGAGGTGAGCTTCCCTCCCTCCAGGAAATATATACAAGGCGGTGTGTGAAAAAAGCTCGGAGGATCATCAGAGACTCCAGCCACCCGAGCCATGGGCTGTTCTCACTGCTACCATCAGGTAGGCGGTATCGCAGCATCAGGACCCGCACCAGCCGATTTCATGACAGCTTCTTCCCCCAAGCAATCAGACTTCTGAACTCTTGATCTCTCACGATCAATATACATCAGCACTGCACTTTATTACCCTTACTCTTATATCTCACACCGGACTGTCATAAATTATATTATTATTATTATATTATATTCTCTCTTAACAACTGACTATCAACCGACAGCCTGAATGTCAATACAGTACAATACTGTACATTCTATATATATACTTTTTTTATATATATTTTAATTTTTAATTTTTATTGAATAATGGGTATTTATATAGTAAAAAACAAAACAAAAACAAAAAAAAAAACAAATAAAAAAAACAGCGTATTGTATACTGTACAGTGTATGTTATTATTTGTATATTGTTGAGTGTAATTATGTGTATAACAGATGTTTAAATTGTGTTGTGTTAATTTGATGTTATTGTAAATTGGTATATGTCCTATCACTGTCACGACTGCTATGTTGATTGGAACTGCACCCAAGAATTTCACACACCATTGCACTTGTGTATATGGCTGTGTGACAATAAAGTGATTTGATTTGATTGATTTGAACTCGCACATCTGTGAGAACACCATTAATGCAGACAGATGTACAAATTTTGGAGCAACATATACTGCCATCCAGCACCGTCTTTTCCAGGGAAGTCCCGGCATTTTCCAGCAGGACAACTTCAAACCACATACTGCCCGGATTTCAAGTGCATGGCTGTGTAAGCAGAGTTTGGGTGCTAGAATGTCCTGCCTGCAGTGCTGACCATCTTCAATTGAGAATGTGTGGTGCATTATTAAGCACACCATCTAGCGACGAAGACCCCGTACAGTTGTGCAGCTTAAGACCTACATAATAGATGAATGGGGGAAAATTCCACTTTCTAACTTAACAAACTTGTGTCTTCAGTGCCTAAATGCTTAAGTGTTATTAGAAGAAATGGTGATGTTTCACAGTGGTAAACACTCGACTGTCCCAACTCCAATTAAATTCACAAGGTAAAACATAATATAATGTGTAGTGGTATTGCTTTCAATATAGTAAAGGGTGAATATAATTTACAGATCATTCCTTTTTGTTTTTATTAGCATTTGTCATACTGTCCCAACTTTTTCTGAATTTGGGTTATATATGCAGTGTGACTGTCATATTCAGGGTGTGATTTTGCTTCATTTTCTGTGACAGCTGTCAGGGAGGATGAATATTTATTGGCAGGGAAAATGATTGCTGTGTCAATAGTGTATGGAGGACCAGGGCCCCATTTACTTTCAAAAGACCTGGTAAACCACATTGTTGGCCAGCCCCGTTTCAGCAGCACTTTACAAGATATCACAAATGAGGGTGTAGGGAAAGTTCTACTGGAGGTAGGATAACAGACATCCATGAGGTGATTTGTGAAAAGGTTACTCGGATATAAATTACCCCAGCATTTCAGAATTATTGTCAGTACAAAGTGCTTGACAAAGCCATGTTAAGTATTTGAATGAATTAGTTTATTTAGTTCATTTTCAGGATGGAAAACTTGTATAGCAAGGAACAAAACCATGTCAACTGACTAATTTCTTGTGATTATTTGTTCAGATTCAGTCTGCAGTTACTTTGGAGTCACTACAAGAACTAATAATGCAGAAAAGCACCATGCTTCAAACTGCTGGGTGCTTTCAACATGTGAACATATGAAAAACATACAGTTGTGGAAGAATATGTCAAGTGGTATGTGATTCCCAGAAATCAGTTATTGAAAGGTAAGACTATAACCTTACACTCCTAGTATGTGGACAGTTCTACACTGCTTCTGATTAAGAGGTTTGGCTATTCTAATCATTCATTACTGTGATGACAAATCTCAATGCGAAAGCATATAGTGACATTTTGTAGAATTGTGTTCATTCAATTTAATCCAACAGTTTGGTGAGGTCATTTTCTGTTCCAGCATGACAATGCCCCTGTGCACCAAGTGAAGAATGCCCATTGAACAACTTTGGGATGAGTTTGAACACCGAATGCAACCAACATAGATGTTCATTGGAGTTAAAGTCTGGGCTTTGTCCATGCCAGTCAAGTTCACCACACCAGCCTCACTGAATGATTTCTTTATGGACCTCACTTTGTGCACAGGGGAAAAGGGCTCTCCAAAATGTTACCACAAAGTTGAAAGCACACAATGCTATTGTATTGAGTTGCATTATGATGTCTTCGCTGGAAATAATGGAGTAATCAAACTCATTAATTAGAAGGGGGTGTCCACATACTTTGGTGATAAAGTGTAAAAAATAATAGTCAAAATTTCATCAGTCCTCAAAGCATTTTGGACCACATACTGTTAAACAATTCTAAACAATTAACTGTTGGAACAATATGATTACATTTCATACAGTTCAGTTAATCACTTAACTCTTTGTCTGCTTTGCTAGATTCAAAGATGGACTAGCCACCCTGCAGTTTCTAACAGCACTTCAGCAGCATCCTGGTGTGCTGTCTTCTGTCCTCTGCCACATTGAGAACAAGCTTATAGCAAGTGACATGGAAAACCTCTTCACAGCAGAACTCAGTCCAGCAGGAAGTAACCAGAGGCAAGAAGAATCAAAGATGCTTTGTTTCTGGTCAGATTATCTCCTCGACTGTGAAGGTTTGTTTTTGGTTTGCATACAGAAATTCTGTTTTCTGTGACTTTGTGTAAATCTATAACTATGGTGATCCTTTTTTGTTGTTTCTAGCAGTGTTGAATAGTTTAAGTCCATAACAATATACTTTTTTTTCATCCTTGTTGAACACCAGACTGAGGTGTCACTGCAGAACGTGTTGATGTTCACCACCGGCCTGACATCCCTTCCACCTGCTGGAATATCACCACTACCATGCATAGAGTTTCTTGCCACTTCACCTTTCCCAATGGCAAATACACGTGCAAACACACTTAAGTTACCAGTCTTAGATTCTTAGTCTTTTTGTGACACGCATGGATTTTGGAATTCAAAATTCTCCAGGTTTTGGATGCATTTAAATAATTTTAAATCCACAGTATGTTAGTTAGTTGTTCATGTTCTACAACCATATTTTGCGCTTTTGAATTAATATTATCCCAGTACAATTTATTCATTTTTTTAAGTTGATGCATTATGAGTTTTGCATTCGTGTATTTCTTTTCTAAGAACACTTTCATCCCATCCCAACTCAGTGGCTTGTACTTCTGTTTTGCAGAATTCTCATACTTAGAGACCTGTTATTTCCTTCATTCTGAAGTAAAGTTGCAGTGCTTCTTTCCTGTTCTCAGGCCACTGTAATTGATTTTGCTCCATTACAAATTCTAGATACTCCTGAATGTTTCAGTTGAGAGCCTTGACTCAAGGAAAGCCCTTAACTCCATTTCTTCAACTGCAAAGCCACAGTCGCTAGATCCGACCTGCAAAAGGTGGTATTTAGCATTCAGTCTGGGTTAGATGGGTTAAAACAAACTTATGGCATTGCAAAGCATCTCAACAAAAGTAACTTAAAAGGTTTGTCAACATATTATAAGAAATAAATGGCAGTATTCTGATTCAGCTTAGTATTAACTCACTTTTGGGCAATACAATTCCTATACAGCAGGACCTTTGGTCACCTGTGTGGTAGATGGTACAATTCATTTGGTATGCCCCCAGGGCATAATGAGAGTCTGAAGGGCCGAATCCTGTGCGTGTTCCAGAGCTCTACACACTCGTCCAAGTCAGTCTGCAGAATATTTTGAAAGCAGAATCAAAGGAGGCACTGGTTTTCATTGCTGCCATTAAAGTGTCCTGCATTTCTGAGGTCCTCAAAGAGTTCAAGCCAAAACTGCACCCTAGAACAGCACAAGTCAAAATTCAACATTATTGTGTTGTGATGAATTTCTTTTTTTACATGTTATTATGGGTAAGATATAATAAGTACTGCATTTTAATAGTGGAAACATGAGTACATTTGAGGCCAAAAGTTTACATACACCTAGGCTGAAAGCATTCAAATCCAATTTTCCACTATACACATCATGTGACCATACACTTCCTGTGTTAAGTCAATTATGGGGTAAATACTTTATTTACATAAAAGGTCATTTAAAAATAACAGTGTAAATAATTTTAGTTTGATTGACTAGGAGTATGTAAACTTTTTGCTAAACTATATAAATGTATGGTCACTGCATAAACATGAAAAAGAAACAAAAATAAAAAACCTACCTTCCTTTTCTAAAGATGAGCCACCATGCTGACTGAAGAACCATACATACGTAGTCTGTATGGTTGTAACGGCGGCCAGTGTCGTTCGCTGTCCCACAATCCGTTCGTAATCTCATAGGGACAACACCAAGACGCAGTATGCAGAGAATTAAGTTTTTCTCAATAGCAGCATGATAGTTGTTGGTATGCCCACTGGAAAGCCACATAATACGTCTGGAAAAGCCCTACCATCCACATGCCATAAATAGTTTGGTCCCATAGAATGATACGTCCGCCTAACAAATCTTCGGCGTGTCCTGTAATCTGTCCCTGGTGGGTGAAGTTCTCGCAGCAACCACATACATCATCACGTTTAACACGTAGCTTGTGTTTCTGCTGAAGTGCTAACCACAATGTCCGATGACCAAATAACCGTCCCGGTCCACGTAGCTCTGTTCTGATTGCTTTCCTAACATCATTCAGAGGAGAGTAGTTTTTTCTTCTAAACATTCCTACTTCATGCAGGCGTGTTTTCAGAGTGCGCAAGCTAAGCTTTATGTCGTGATATGTTGACAACATGTCCAAAATCACGACATACGAATGTCCTTCCTCGAAATATTTGCAAATTAGTTGGCTTTCATTTGGCATGGCTTCCATTTCGTTTTGAAATAATTACGCAGTTGGACAGTAGCCAATCAGGAAAAAGGGACTTGGTCTACACAACCAATCAGGTAAGAATATATAGTACCTACCCTTTCCGTTTCGACTGACTTGTGTTTTCTGACTTGTTGTTTTGTTTCCGGAATTGATTTTGTGTTTTTTCATTTGTTCTTTTGTTTTCGAATTTGTCGTTGTGTTTTCTGATTTGTTGCTGTGTCTCTGAATTGTTATTTTGTTTTTGGATTTGTCGTTGTTTTCTGATTTGTTTTGTTTTGCACCTCTCGGCCACCGTACTAAAGAGACAGTACGTCCATCCCTCACAGCCTAGTTTTTCCCATCAATAAATCAAAGATGGCGCTACTCTTAATGAGGTCTATACGGAAGCCCTGAACCGCAAGATGAAAAAAAAAAATAATAATAATAATAAAATAAAATACGGTGAAAAAAATTAAATAAAAAAGGAAGGAACTGAGCCTAAGTCTTACATTTTTTTTCTCTCTTCAAAAAAAATGTTTTCTCTCTTCCAAATTATTTTTCTCTCTCTTTTCAAAAACATTTTTTTTCTCTCTTAAAAAAAAAAAAAAAAAAAAAAAAATGCATGCGGTACCAACCTTGGCCACCAGGTGCCGCTATCAGTAAACATGTCATCTTATGCTTTTAATGCTTTCTCTGTTGCCATTTCGCTGAATAATACATTTATTATTTATTTAAGGGTTTGCAAACCTTAATCAAGACAAAATCAGGTTACATATGTTTGATATGGCATTCGCTGTCCTGTAACAACTGGAGTTGTTTTTTTGTTTGAAATTGTTGGTCTTTCTAAACCATCTATGCCATTTGCTCAGTGTTACATGGTGGAAGCGAAGGAATGTATTGAGGAAAACGGGAAACATGGGGAAATTATTATTATGTCTGTCCTTTCGAAGTGTTAGGGGTCTATCTGGTAATGTTATTATTGTTGTAAGTAATCTAATTTCTAAACGAAAAGATCATTTATAAATTAAATCCTCGTGACTGAACGGAGATGTCATGTGCAGACTTTCATGGTGGAATTTAATTATAATAATATATTTTAATATAACAAGTTGTCTATGCTTTTGAAACACACTGTCTACTGCAGAAGTGAAGAGTTCCAGATGAATGTCAAATAAATATCCAAATATTGTTGGTCTGTCTAAACATGAGCTAGACAGTTACCGATGTAAAATGCTGATCCCAAACAAATTGGTGAGGAAACACCTATAGACAACTTGTTTACATGTAATAAGCATTACATGTTTACTGATAGTGGCACCTGGTGGCTAAGGTTGGTACCGCAAGCATTTTTTGGAAGAGAGAAAAAAAAAAAAAAATTTGTAGAGAGAAAAACATTTAAGACTTAGGCTCACGAAGGAATCGAGACACTGTTTTATTTTTTATTTATTTTTTCACCTTGGGGTTCAAGGCTTCTGTAATACGAGACGCAGCGATAGAAACAAACTTGATTGCTGTGTGCCTTTCACACTATGCCCTGGTTTGAACATTTTCAGCTGTGAAAAGTACACTTTAGTTTATAACATTCATCTGATCATTATAAATGCATTTTGGCTGTAAATACTATAAACTGATCTTAATATCTACTTAAATGCTGTGCTCCACTGATGTCATTAAACCTCCATGTGAAGTTCTGGCAAGGTTAGTTTATGGTTAAAATAATACAAATTAAAAAAAGAACATTCAAGAAAGAGTTCTCAAAACCACGTACGTTCGGAACCGCACACTAATGTTGGGGGAACATTCTATGTTTGCTGGGTAGAACCAGGGTTGTACAAAGACATACATTATATGGATACTACTGTCATTAAGTATCTTGCCAAAATACTTGATTGAAAGTTTAAAAAGATCTTTAATTGTATTTGAATGTAAATTGACTATTTTTCAAAGTAAACCTTTTCTTAGCTTTAAAATTGACTGATGAAATAAAGAGACAGGAGATTTTCTCAGAGTAACTTTGATGCACAAAATTAGTAAAGAAACCTGTTTGAAGACAATTATCTCAACGTCTTCTTGATTATGTAAGGCTCTAGGACACACCAGTTTTTGAAACATACACTGATAAGCCAAAACATTATGACCACCTGCCTAATATGCTGTTGGTCCTCCGTGTGTCGCCAAAACAGACTGTACAAGACCCCTGAAGGTGTCCTATGGTATCTAGCACCAAGACATTAGCAGCAGATCCTTCAGGTCCTGTAAGTTGCGAGCTGGAGCTGCCATGTATCGGACTTGTTGGTCCAGCACATCCCACAGATGCTCAAATGGATTGAGATCTGGGGAATTTGGAGGCTAGGGCAACACCTTGAACTCTTCATCATGTTCCTCAAATTATTCCCGAACATTGTGAACCAGACGGGATAGCCTTCATTACCCTTGCGCATCGATGAGCCTTGGGTGCCCAACACCCTGTCACCGGTTTGGAGTTTGTCCCTCCTCAGACCACTGTTGGTAGGTTCTCACAACTGCTGACTGGGAGCACCCCACAAGCCTTGCCATTTAAGAGATGCTTTGAACCAGTCATCTGGCCATAACAATTTGGCCTTGTCAAAGTCACTCATGTCTTTACTCCTGCCCATTTCTCCTGCATTCAACACGTTGACTATGAGAACTGATTGTTGGCTTACCATCTAATCTACCCAGACCTTGACACGTGGCCTTGTTAGTAGATGATCAGCGTTATTCGGTTCACCTGTGAGTGGTCATAATGTTTTGGCTCATCGGTGTACTGTATCCTCAAACCAGTTACCTGAAATTGTTAAACTTGAAATTTAGCTGATTTTATAGTTGACACCGGATGATTCTAGGATTTAGCTGCTTTTAAATGTCCAGTTATAATATCCAAAATAAGTCCAAATAATATGTTCCAACTAAAACAAGAATAAAAGACCAGTGAGAAGGCATGTTAGTGTAGGGATGGCACGAGTTTATTGAAAACTTGAGTGAATATTTGATGGATGAAATTCTCTCAGATCAGCACATGCCTTTATCACCTCTTTCCAGCAGACAGTCTGTAGACTGCAAAAAATAATAATACAAAAAGACAACAACAAAAGTGTCTCATCTTAGGGCCGGATTTCCATATTTTACTGTGATTGTGGTCGCAGATGCGTTAACTATTTACAATGTTTACAATTGCAATGTTCTATACAAATATAGAAAGATTTATTAAAAGAATTAAGACAAAGCAAGATTCACGTCTTAAAAACAAACATGAAGAGATATAGTTTTTGTTTGAAATCTCAGTGGGATAGGTAGGTCCAATGTGTTTTTTCCAGACAAACAATGGTGACATACATCAACATTAAACCACCATTAAATGTGCACATTAGCTTCATCACATACCATTGTTATCTGTCATTGGTACTAATGACTGGACCCAGGCTAAAATGCTACACCAACACTGCATAGTGACAACAACCCAGAAATATGTTTTGATTAAACAGAATTCAATCATATATAGCATGTTTCACCTAAGACAAGTAGGGAAAAAAAACATGATTTTACAACGTACAGGTTTTGTATTGTTATTGTGCCTGTGTGAACATTAAACGTTACAAGTTGAAAGCAGAAAATAAATAAATTAATCAAAGCATTCCCTCTGCTAGTTAGACACCCCATTTGAGGATGTCCTAACTTTATCTGAATTCGCTAAATTCCCCTCTTATGCAAGAAAGCAAATCGGATATATCACACTACACTAAGATGACATCTTTCACACGAGGAGACATATTGATTTGGAGAGTGGGAAATGGCTTTAGTTTGTGCTAGCCGGCAAAGTAGCCTCATTTTCCATGACATTTGGAAACAAGACCACCGGCGAGCTTAAATCTCAAAGTAATTTCATAAGCAAGCATAAAAAAAGCATAGCAAATTCGCTCACATTCTTATCCTCAACAGCAAACAATCCCTTGCAAAACACATAATAGTTTAGGTATTGCAATGTCCAACAAGTTGGCTTATATTAGGCACATTTTCAAGACAAACCGTGGGGAATCGTCCCCAAATCCCCAAACGATCCGTTAGCAATTAAGGGAAGTTTATGATCATAAAATGAGCTGTTAAGACAGATTTGAGGTACTGGTGTGAAGTGAAGCACTGCTGCCACTTTCCTTAGATTTGTTTTTTGAGTTGTTGTGGTCAACTTATGGATAAGCCAATTCAATACCTTGTACGATCCGGAAGAGAATAAAGAGGACACTTTTCAGAGGAAAATGTTTACATAGGCAACATGACTTTGTGGCAGTTAACCTGCAGGAAAGGCGATGAAGAGAGATGACTGTGAAATTCCATTGTTACTGAGAAAATCCTCACTGTAATGTAAGTCTAACAAGACACATACAGTTTATATTTATCATATTTAATCCTTGCAGTGTTAATTCTACTGTATACCTTTTTTTGCTTTTTTCCGGCTTTTTTTTCTTCTTCTTGAAAATCCTATTTACAAATGTCAGACTAAGATGCTGTAGTAAAAAAAATCTTACAAAAGACCTTTATAAAACACTTCTCTGATTATATGTCTGACAGTAACAGGACACTTAAACACAAGAGCAAGCATCATCAAGAGCAATAGGCGTGTTGGCAAACATAGCATTTTTCATTTTTTTCATAGCAGATATCACCAATTTACATTCTGCGTACAATAAAATTTGACATTGATAGTGTTACTACTAACACCAGTTAGTACACGTAACTGACACATTCAATTTCAATTATGTCATAGTAAAATTTTAGGTAAAAGATAACTTTGCTCTTGTAGATTTGTTGCCAGCACATCCTTTGTGCGTCTCATGATAAGGTGCCTTTTTAAACTTCTTCATTATTTTCCTCAAAGTTAAAGTTTTCATGCGCGTACAGTTCTGGGCACCTGTAATCATTAGTTACAGTCAACCAATCATTATTATTATGTGTGTTTAATCACAAGTTTTTTGTTAATATTTTGTCATTATTACAGTTACGGATTATTAAAATGATTTGAGAAATTCTAAAAGACCTAGAGTCACGTTGGGTTCCTTTGACTTGCCATTACCCTAAATTAAGATTGGCTACACTGTTACAGAAAACCAAGGACACAAGTGCATGTAAATCTATAATCTAACACGGATGTTATTTCACTTTGAACCTCCAGTATTTACAAAAGGCATTTGTTTAAACCACTTTGGCTTTGTTCACACTGCACACAATTCTGATTTGTTTTTCAGATCCAGTATTCAGAACTGACTGTATGCACTTATATTTTGCAAGATGGACCCATTTGTTCAGGCAGTGTAGTTAATACCAATATATCTAAATCAGTTGTACTGATGTACGGCAACTAAAAATCAAAAATCAAACTTGGTCAGTGTGAACCAAGTCATTGATTATCTTGATGGTCCATGAGCACCTTGGGGACCTAAGGTCAAAGTTCAAGCACACAAAAGTAAGTACTGAAGATAAGGCCAGAAACATACTCTACACGTCTTGTGTGAAAGGCATTCTGTCATATCTGTCCACTTGTTATCGGATCACCTGAGATGGATGTTAATCCTAGGTTTTAACAGAGCCTGAATGCATTATTATTTATGTACCTAGCTATAAACATATCGACTTTAAAGCTGAAGTATGTAATTTCTGCGACAGTAGCGCCACCGAATGGAATTGCAAAAATAAACAATGTTTTCAAAACATTTCCGAATACACACTTCATCTGCCATTGGTCAAACAGAGATAGTCCCACCCCCAACTCATGCCATTGGTTGAGTAATGTTGTTCAGCCAGGTCTAAGCCGGTCACTCTTAACAAACCTAGGAATTTTTATAGTGCCACAGAGTATTTACATTTTTTGAGACAATTAACCTATGAATGGCTTACTTATAGTTGTCTCTGCATATTAAGCTGGGATAAAAGAAAGTATTTTAACACTGAAAAAGTTACAAACTTCAGCTTTAACTAACTTGCAAGATCTCTTTCTTCGGCAGGACAGTAGTTGAAAGAGAAAACTGCAACAATGCTAATACGCTAATGCCCTCTATATTGCCCCTTGTGGCAACACTGAGAATGCAATTCATATTTGCATTCAATATGACAGATTTCAAAATGCAACGAGAAGTGAAATGGAGCTTGTGCAGCTAGATGCATTTGCATTCACATACGTGGACAGAGTATGTTTCGGGCCTAAGCCGTTGTATACTGCTCCAATGCACCTGTTAGCAGCACCTCTGTTATTGTCCCTCATGAAGTCTTTACTCTTAATTGAAAGCTATGAATCAAAGTGCATCTTCTCAGCAGCTGTTGTCTACAGTCTACATCTGTCTCCTTCATGTCTCCGTGTTTGAGGGAAGTGTTAAATGCTACCTGGTTATGGGTATGTACTGCACCTTGAAACTGCATCACTTTGCAACTGTGAGGTAATAAATAGTATATTCAGATTTCTATGGAACTGACTTGATATATGAAGGCTTTCTTTTAAGGCTGGATTCTAAGCACCATCTTGTATGACATTTTGCATCCATTGAGTTAGTTCAAATGGCGTGGCACTGTAACTGCACCTTTGTGTACAGGGTTCAGGTGACTTTATGATGAGTGGAGTAGATACTCTGGGAAATATGTCTACAGAATAAATATATTTTGGTCCATATGGTCAGATATTACCAATAAAAAATAAAATAAAAATGGTGCCCAATATGGTAGACAAGAAGATCTCTCATCTTCACAATCATCTGATCTCCACAATCCTCAGTTGCAAGTATTGCCATGCACTTGCAGATTAGATAAGCTAAGGAAGGTCCAATTAATACAACAGTGCAAAAAAGATTCTTGCTCAGATCTGGTAGGATAAGCTCTTCTGTTTTTCTTTTAGTTGGAGAGTTTCATCGACCTTGAAGTGAAAGATCTTAAGAGTTCCTTTTCTGACTCCCACAAACTTTCTTAAGGAGACAAGGGAGGTGCAAATGTACAGGACAGTTTATACACTATATTGCCAAAAGTATTCGCTCACCCATCCAAATAATTGAATTCAGGTGTTCCAATCACTTCCATGGCCACAGGTATATAAAATGAAGCACCCAGGCATGCAGACTGCTTCTACAAACATTTGTGAAAGAATGGGCCGCTCTCAGGAGCTCAGTGAATTCCAGCGTGGTACTGTGATAGGATGCCACCTGTGCAACAAGTCCAGTCGTGAAATTTCCTCGCTACTACATATTCCACAGTCAACTGTCAGTGGTATTATAACAAAGTGGAAGCGATCGGGAATGACAGCAACTCAGCCACGAAGTGGTAGGCCACGTAAAATGACAGAGCGGGGTCAGCGGATGCTGAGGCGCATAGTGCGCAGAGGTCGCCAACTTTCTGCAGAGTCAATCGCTACAGACCTCCAAAGTTCATGTGGCCTTCAGATTAGCTCAAGAACAGTGCGTAGAGAGCTTCATGGAATGGGTTTCCATGGCCGAGCAGCTGCATCCAAGCCATACATCACCAAGTGCAATGCAAAGCGTCGGATGCAGTGGTGTAAAGCACGCCGCCACTGGACTCTAGAGCAGTGGAGACGCGTTCTCTGGAGTGACGAATCACGCTTCTCCATCTGGCAATCTGATGGACGAGTCTGGGTTTGGCGCTTGCCAGGAGAACGGTACTTGTCTGACTTCATTGTGCCAACTGTGAAGTTTGGTGGAGGGGGGATTATGGTGTGGGGTTGTTTTTCAGGAGCTGGGCTTGGCCCCTTAGTTCCAGTGAAAGGAACTCTGAATGCTTCAGCATACCAAGAGATTTTGGACAATTCCATGCTCCCAACTTTGTGGGAACAGTTTGGGGATGGCCCCTTCCTGTTCCAACATGACTGCGCACCAGTGCACAAAGCAAGGTCCATAAAGACATGGATGAGCGAGTTTGGTGTGGAAGAACTTGACTGGCCTGCAGAGAGTCCTGACCTCAACCCAATAGAGCACCTTTGGGATGAATTTGAGCGAAGACTGTGAGCCAGGCCTTCTTGTCCAACATCAGTGTCTGACCTCACAAATGCGCTTCTGGAAGAATGGTCAAAAATTCCCATAAATACACTCCTAAACCTTGTGGAAAGCCTTCCCAGAATAGTTGAAGCTGTTATAGCTGCAAAGGGTGGGCCGACGTCATATTAAACCCTATGGATTAAGAATGGGATGTCACTTAAGTTCATATGCGTCTAAAGGCAGGTGAGCGAATACTTTTGGCAATATAGTGTATATATATATATATATATATATATATATATATATATATATATATATATAACAGCACAAGCCTTTAGTGAGTGCTTCAGTTCATCCTAGAAATTGGGGTTGCCTGAAATGTCCCGTTCCGGTGATTCAATGTAGTTGGCAGACTCCTGGAGTTTCAGCAGCATAGCCATCTTAAAGAAGAACATAACATGGACAGTTCATAAAAACACATTCATACTTATTAAAGCAAAGCTCTGGTGTTGCTGAATTGGACACTCACCAGTGGATCTGACTCCATGGTGGGCAGTGAAGTGTCTTTGCTTGACCTGTTGTCACTGAGCTGTTGTGTTGGAGCAGCGTTTGGGCTTGTGGTTGGGGGAGGAAGGTGAAAGAGTTTGGCCTGGTCCTGTTGAGCTGAAGGCCAGGGCAGCGTGTCCCTCACCCACTCCACAGGATCCTCCCATGCTGCTTTCTGACCATGGACCTGCAACACGAGAGCGCATACTGTAGATTGATCTCCATGAATGGCACTACACTGCAACATTTAAATAATGTACGTATTTATACAATATTGTGACCATAATGTACTTTTTAATTCTAAAGGCCACAACCTGAGGTCTCATTGTCTCCTACAGATGCCCACACTCATCTGATGCATTTTATGCACAAAAATGGCTGAGCTAACAGAAAATCTGCTTTCAGTCTGATTAGCTGGCTTATGCAACTTCAGTTTTTAATGTACAGCCAGTCACAAACAGACACTGCTGTGCAATTATTTGAATGTTTTTTTTTGTTTTGTTTTTTCAGCTGGTCTATTGTTGTGGTTTCAACTACGATCTTCACATTTACTCGCCCTTAAACAGCTTGTTAAAACAAAATAAACTGTGGTTGGTAACTTTACATGTCGGTCAGACAACTTTATGCTGATGGTCAAAAGCCAGACAAAAGGCACCAATACACTAGTAGTGAAATCAAAGAATGAATGGGTGTGACATCATTTTGAACAAAATCTGGCCAAAAAGAAGCTGTTTTTGAGTTTGTTGCAGTGGTTTGAAACAACTTGCCAGCGTGGACTCTCAGGAAAATTTCATAGTGACTGCTAAACATCTTTTTATTGCCCTTGGTCCACATTATTGGTGGGTTTGAATGGGTGCTCCACCTACTTCGACATCTTTTCACTCTATTGTTTAATATAAGGCTTCATTTATGTGCTTTCTGAAGCCGAAAGCCATTCACACTTCTACCCAGAGTGAGATTTGGATCTTCTTTTGTCTGTTTTCTGCCCATTAACACTCTTTTATACACCCATCTTTGCAGTAGTAGTATCAGTGTCATCATAAAATGCAGAATGTAAACATGACAAATTACACATAATCTACAGCAAAAATATTTCTTTAAATCATCATTGAGTGGTTAAAACAGCTGATCTCATTTGGATTCTATTCTATTCTAGGAAGCATGTAGTCATTGATGACACATTTTAATTACATTATTTAATGTTCTACATGTAGTCTTGTGCATTTCATATTTAAATGCTCCTCTAAATGCTTCACCAGCAGCATGAGTGGTGTCTGAATGTTCACAAATAGTTAACTGTTTTGACCTTTCTAGCTCAGAGCGAAGAACGAAGTAGAACTTTGCCATGAGTATATTGGAGCCTTAAGCTCTCTCTTACCTTCACACCATCCTTGGCTCCCTCCTGCAGATAAGGAATAATGGACTGGTTCCAGAGGTCAATAAACCAGGACCGAAACTCTGGTAATGACACTGGACAGGACAGAAAGAAGCAAGGACCTGCAGAGACAAGAACAATAGCTGAGATCTTTTTGGATCTTTTTTGAAAGTCTGTAGTGCATAACTGAACAGAAAAATTCCAAAACAGCATTTGAAAAGTGTGTAAAGATGTTTTTGCTACTTTAATTTATAAAGAACAAAATATAACTGATAACTTCAAAACAGCAATATGTGGAACAGATATGAAGAACAACTTATGTTGTACCTATGAGGAAATCTGAGGTGCTGTGTTTCTCCAGGAAGGTATGGAGATGATACCAGAGTTTAGGTATCCAGTCTAGAACCCTTAGAACCTCATTTCTGTGAACTGTGCACTCATCCTCCGTTTCGATCAACTTCCTGTGCAAGTACCGCACTAAGAACCCATTTGCAGGCTCCACGTTGTTGGAGAAGGTGACCATTCTGCAGAAAATAGGAAAATCTTAAATGAGGAAGATGCTGAATATGGAATTTCAGATATGATATTTATTCAGGATGACATTACTATACAATAATCCACTTATTCAATTCAACTTGAATTAAATATCTCAAGACATGAGGCTTCTTGTTGGAGCTTACCTAAAGCTGAGATGCAAACCATGATTGGATGACATCTTAACAGGCTGATTGGTTGCTCCAATGACATATGGGCTGCAATAAATATCCAAGGTAAATTATAAATAATTATGGAAAAAATATCAATAAAATTGCTTCTCATAAAACACTATTCCTGTCTTGTAAAATGGTGAATCTCACAAAACCTGCTCAAAAGTCTTAATGGTCCTAAAAACAGTATTTTCTTCATGCTAAATCTAATTTCTCCATCCATCTGTTCATCTTCTATAGCCACTTGTCCTATGTAGGGTCACGGGTAGTGCTGGAGCCTATCCCAGCTGTCTCGGGCCGAGGCAGGGAAACACCCTGGACAGGTGTCCAGTCCATCACAGGGCTAACACACACAGACATACACATTGTCACTCACACCTATGGGCAATTTTACAGCCTCCAATTCACTTAACCTGCACGTTTTTGGACTGTGGTGGAAACCGGAGCAAGGGAAGAACATGCAAACTCCACACAGAAATGCCCTGGATGACCTGGGACTCGAACCGGGGACATTCTTGGTGTGAGGAGACAGTGCTACACACTGAGAAAAGCATACAGCTTCCTGAACACAGCAGTTTTCACACTCACCATTTGTGATATTTGCAGGTTAGTGCGCTGTTCACCAGGTCAGTAATGGAAGATGCATCACTGACATCATCCAAGATTATGACCAATGGAATGTCCTCAGTGCCACAATCTCTGTCAATCTGATTGGCCAGATTAGACAAGTACAATTGGAGATCCTGGAGGAGAGAAGTCTGATGTGAGAGTTGTACAATGGCTTACTACACAACACATCAGTTTGCAGGGTTCAAATTATCCAGCATCTGATCTTCTGGAAAACCTGGGTCCAGATTCATGAAATATTAAGAATTAAATTCTTTTTAACTACTATTTACTTCTTATTTTCTAACTTAAAAAGTTAATAATATTTTACTTATTATTTCTTACTCATAATATATCCTAAGAACTTTCCTAATTTTCTTCTTCAAAAGACTTTTCGTGAATCCGGCCCCTGATTTCCAGGCAGCGCTTTACCTTGCATGTCTGTTGGTGCATGTTGAAGGTGGTGATAAGGCCAGGGCCGGGCTCGCGGCCGCTCCTCTCCAGCAGGTACTCAGCCAGGCGGGTGGTGAGGTAGGTCTTTCCTGTGCCGCTGGGACCTGAGAGGACCAGCCTTCGGTGCTTTAGCAGCAGGCTGATGTAGTGCTGCATCATAGGCTTGGGGATGAGTGTCTCAAACACTAGACTGTCCACACACTTCTCTTTAAAACCTGCAACAGAGAAGAACAGGGGGTCAGCTGTGAGGAAAAGAGAGATAAAGTGAGACATAAAGTAAGGTAGAAATATTAAGCACAATAGAAAGGAACAGACTTGGGGAAAGTATTAAACAGAAAGATTGAGATTCTATAAAGCAACACTGCGTCCTAATAAGCGCAACACAACAAAGGTCAAGCGATGAATCACATTACATTACATATGAATTTGAGTTTCTCCTGGCCTGCCTGAAGACATTATGCTGGTTGCATGGTTTGTATTTTTGTTGTATCACGCCAAAAAAAAAAAAAAAAAAAAAAATTGTCATGTATATTTTAAATTAAATATAAGTAAAAACCTAACAACTGGAAAAACTGAAACTAAACTAAAATATATGTCCATGTCTCCAGAACAAAATAAAACAAAAATGACCAAATATAATTTCAAGTTTTTGATACACAATATATAATATTAATATTTAATATATAAATATAGTAATATTATATTATTATTTTATTATTTTAATAATTTATACATCTTTACTATCCACACTCATTAACCCTTTATACCTCAGGTCTTTATTGGCCCGCGACCTCATTCAACCCCTTGTACCGTATCCATTTTCTAGAGTTATGTCTATACCTCTTTAATATTCCTCAACCTTTCTCTTATGAAGTGCAACCAAAAAAAAGAAAAAGAAAAAAAAAGGCTAAATTGTAAAAAAAAAAAAAAAATATATATATTTCCTTTAGAACTGCTTGATTACCAAAAGTGCATAGGGTCATTAAAGACCCTAGACATGTGATAGTCACAGGTTTTTTTTTTTTTTTTGTGCTTCCATATATCATATTTTTATATCACAGGATATATACTTATTTGTTACAAGAGCAATAAGTACTATATTCATACAAATGACTACTATATCACGTACTATATCAATGGTGAATTATCAGTATTCCAAAGGCGTGTACACACAGATTATGTTATTTCCTCCTCAAGGTGGCGCTGATTTTTCAGTGATTGACTTGATTTCCATTTAACATTGCTATTTGACGAAGAAGCAATGTGGAAGTAAACCATAGCAAGTGTAACACATGAACAGTATGATTTGGCTATTGTCATGTGGGTGTACTACAGAAATTATGTAAATTGTTCGTCTAGAATCAAAAAGTGCCTGAGAAAATACATATGTGTTGCTTATGTGTAGATAATGTGTAGATGTGTAGCTTAATATGTGACAGCCAGTTGCGTCTCATAAAACTTCAGTGTGGCAGTAATGAACCCTGTTCTATATTTGTTGCATCATTTCTTTAATATATGAAAAACAAAAACATACAAATATATCAGAATATATTCTTTTGTATTATTTTCTAATTGTCTTGAAAATGTTTTGAAAATTTGACACTATCTGGGCATTTTGTTGATCTAGTCTCTAAAGACCCAGATGTCTACTGAAACGCACATGAATTTAAGGGTTAAACTTGAAAATAGCACTAGATAGCAATAATACCACACGTCTCTGATAAATTTAACAACTTTAAACATATTTAAATGATATCAGTTAATGAATTAACTTCTGCAGCCCTAAATACTAAAACTTTAAATAAATAAATAAAATAAATAAATAAATTAATTAAAAAAAAAAAAAAAATATATATATATATATATATATATATATATATATATATATATATATATATATATATATATATATCCACATACACACACACACACACACACTGAATATTTAAAAGCTAAACTAATATTTATATAATGAAAACTATACTAAGTATAAAGGAAAAAGTAAAACATGAATGAAAACTAAATTAAAAATTCAAAACTAGCATGCTGGGTTGCTCTGCCCAGTAACATCTCATTGGTCCAAATTCCTGCTCTACACAGCTGTATATTAAACATCCAATATGTTCTGATCGACAGTGCAGAAAAAAATACTTGAGGAAACTTTTGTACAAGTTAGAACAAAAAAAGGTGCAAAAGATAAAAGTGCTACAGAGTTAGAGTTTTAAAGCATGACTTTGCACCTTTGAGGGCAACAGTGACGAGTCCCAGACCCTTTATTAAACTGTCCCATGGTGAGCTCGATGGGGCTTCTGTTCCAATCACCCTCCCGCTCTGATTAATACTGTAACTGTGGATGGAGTCTACAGACAGCCCCATACTTGCACCAGGGTCCACCTGGCAGATGTAGTCCTAATGTAGGAAGAGAAACAGCATATTAGAAGAGCTACACCAACAGTACATATTCCACCATAAGCAGAGAGATGCATTATGGTAAGGTTTTAAGTATGTAATGAGATCTCACCTTAAAAATAGTGGAGATGACTGTGTCTAATGTAGACCAATCAGTCTTCCCATTAATTTTCACAGAGCCGATGTAGAAATCTCGTTGCCTCATCTGTTAATTGTCCATCACAATGCTTATTTAGTCAATGGGTGCTCATTTTCACTAATAAGAACTATTTTTAATGCTATTTCCATGTATTTACCTCTCTATACACTTGCTGGTCAGCTATTCGGACCACCACACGTGTAAAGACCTCATCCCTTTGAGACGATATGCTCAGTGACTCCATAGGGGCAATGTCTACAAACACAGAGACAATGATATCACAAATTTCACTCAATGTCCCATTTACACATGCTTGGTAGAATCTTGCTTTCACTTTTAAGGCCCTAAAATGTGACTTAAAGAAACTCACCAGGGCTGGTGCATTCATTGAGGCTGAGGCTGAAGGACTTGGTGAGAGTCATGGGTGGTTTGGTTTGGCTGGAGTTGAGGAGGTTGGACAGGCCAGAAGGTTGGGAGGTGGAGGTTGTGGGAGGGCCACAAGGCAGGACAAGGGAGGATGGGGCACTCCCTGTTTTCAGCTGGTCGTTCTCTGCCTTGAGATTCTCCACCATCATCTACGAGAAAGTTGGTAATTCAATTTCACTGTGTAAGACCAATTAGTTTACTGGCAACGTTTTTGTTCATATCCTGAACTAACGTCGCACGGCGAGTCTGGCTTCTTGTTCAGAGCTTGTGAAGATGATGAGCTCTCGAGCGCAGCATTGGAGAGCGGGCTTGTCCAGTCGGACGCAGAAGCCTCAGCTGGGCTTCCCCCTTCGGGGACGATCACCCAGTCACAGGCCGATGCCGAAATGACGGACATGCTTTCCTGGGCGGCCGCGAGCGTCGGGCTAGAGTGGAACCCTCCACTCTCCCCTGAACCCTTGTGGGTTGATGATTGGTTTCTGGGCTCGTGGCGCCGCTCAAAGCAGCCGTGCCCCGCTCCAGTACCATTCTTCCCGGAAGTGCATGAGGAGCTGACGAAGTCATGGGAGGCCCGGCCCCGACTCCGCAGTTCCCCCGCTCTCACTACCCTCGATGGCGGGGCGGCCGAGGGCTATACGGCGATTCCCCCGGTGGATAAGGTGCTCGCGGTGCACTTATGACCGCAGAGCGCCGCCACCTGGCATGGACGCCCTAAGCTCCCATCCAAGCCCTGTAGGCTCACGTCGTCCCTGACGGCTAAGGCCTACAGTGCCGCTGGACAAGCCACCTCTGTCCTGCACACCATGGCTCTCCTGTAGGTCCACCAAGCCAAGGCGCTGAAAGAACTGCACGAGGGTAGTTCTGCTCATCGCCAAGGGCGTCCCCCTGCGGTGACTGCACCGGCGTGGAGCCCACCGCAGGAAGCCGACACCACCCGTCTCACAGCCGGTGCCGAAGAACCCACGGAGGTCCTCGAAGCGCCCCTGAGACGGGTAACCCAGGGACAAGGGAACCCACTTACGTGGAGCTGGTAGAAAGACCACTCCATCCCCCGGTGGAGGGCCGGGTGGAAAATCTTTTGTTGCCTTTTTGCTTGATTTCGCCGCACGCCCAAGTGGCTGCGGTACCCAACAGTTCAGCAAAAGAGCGGCTTCCTTCCTCCCTGGGTCACATATCCGGTGTGTACGGTCGTCACCACGACAACCGTCCACGGGGTTTTTCTTGAAGGATTGGCGCTCCAGCGGTGCCCTTTCCGCCCCTGAGCGCCCAGCTGTGGCACACAGCCACCCCCCGATGTGGCAGTCTCCACGGGTTACTCTGCCCCGCCGCGAGGCCCCACCTGCCGGTACGTCCGACGACGTTGTCCCCTTGGTCCCCCTCGCGCGGAATTTGGACGCTTGACTCACGCTTTCCAATCCGTCGCGGTGGCTGATCCGGACCGTCCGACTCGGCTACGCGATTCAGTTCGCCAGGCGCCCGCCCAGGTTCAGCGGTATTCATTTCACCTTGGTCAAGCGCGAAAACGCTGCCACCCTGCGCGTGGAGATCGCTACCCTCCTACGGAAGGACGCGACAGAACCTGTCCCTCCAGCCGAGATGAAGGAAGGATTTTACAGCCCCTACTTCATCGTACCGAAAAAAGGCGGTGGGTTGCGGCCAATCTTGGACCTGCAAGTACTGAACCGGGCTTAACACAGACTCCCGTTCAAGATGCTGACGCAAAGACGCATTCTGACGAGCGTCCGGCATCAAGATTGGTTTGCGGTGGTAGACCTGAATGACGCGTACTTTCACGTCTCGATCCTTCCTCGACACAGACCCTTCCTGCGGTTCACGTTCGAGGGTCAGGCGTATCAGTATAAAGTCCTCCTTTTTGGCCTGTCCCTGTCTCCTCGCGTCTTTACGAAGATCGCAGAGGCTGCCCTTGCCCAGTTAAGGGAGGTGGGCATTCGCATTCTCAACTATCTCGACGACTGGCTAATCCTAGCTCACTCTCGAGATGTGTTATGCGCACACAGGGACCTGGTGCTCTCACACCTCAGCCGACTAGGGCTTCGGGTCAACTGGGAAAACAGCAAGCTCCTCCTGGTTCAGAGCATCTCTTTTCTCGGTTTGGAGTTGGCTCCTTGATGGCACGCCTACGAACGAGCGTGCCCAGTCAGTGCTGGCCTGTTTGAAGGCTTTCAAGAAAGGAACATCGGTTCCACTGAAACTTTTTCAGAGGCTCCTGGGGCATATGGCATCCTAGGCAGTGGACACCCCGCTCGGGTTGATGCATATGAAGCCGCATCAGCACTGGCTCCAGACTCGAGTCCTGAGACGGGCATGGCGCCACGGGACACACCGTGTGGCCATTACATCGGTCTGTCACCGTCTTTTCAGCCCTTGGACCGACCTCTCATTTCATACGAGCAGGTGTTCCTCTAGAACTGGTCTCCAGGTGCGTCGTGGTCACGACAGACGCCTCCAAGACGGGCTGGGGTGCTTTTTGCAATGGGCACGCAGCTGCCGTCCTCTGGATGGGTCCACGACTGCATTGGCACATCAACTGCCTCGAGTTACTGGCGATTCTGCTTGCCCTGCCGAGGTTCCGGCCGTTGATCCAGGGCAAGCACGTGTTAGTTCGGATGGACAGCACGGCAGCGGTAGCATATGTCAACCGCCAAGGCAGTCTGTGCACTCGCTGTATGTCACAACTCGCCCGCCGTCTCCTCCTCCGGAGTCAGCAGCACTTCAAGTCGCTGCGAGCCACTCACATCCCGGGCAACCTCAACACCACAGCGGACGCGCTGTCACGGCAGGTTTCCCTCAAGGGAGAGTGGAGACTCCACCCTCAGGTGGTCCAGCTGATTTGGATTCGATTTGGACTGGCACAGGTGGACCTGTTCGCCTCCCAAGAATCCTCCCACTGCCCGCTCTGGTACGCCCTCACCGAGGCTCCCCTCGGCATAGATGTGCTGGCACACAGCTGGCCCCCTGGCCTATGCAAATATGCATTTCCCCCAGTAAGCCTGCTTGCACAGACCCTGTGCAAGGTCAGGGAGAACAAGGAGCAGGTCGTCCTGGTAGCACCCTACTGGCCCACCCAGACGTGGTTCTCGGACCTTACGCTCCTCGCGACAGCTCCCCCCTGGCGAATTCCCCTGAGGAAGGACCTTCTTTCTCAGGGACGGGGCACCCTCTGGCACCCGCGCCCAGACCTCTGGAATCTCCATGTCTGGTCCCTGGATGGGACGTGGAAGACCTAAGCGGCCTACCACCCGCGGTGGTAGACATGATCACTCAGGCTAGGGCCCCCTCTATGAGGTGCCTGTATGCCTTGAAGTGGCGTCTATTCGCTAAGTGGTGTTCTTCCCGATGCGAAGACCCCCAGAGATGCGCAGTCGGATCAGTGCTTTCCTTCCTGCAGGAGAGGCTGGAAGTGAGGCTGTCCCCCTCCACCTTGAAGGTGTACGTTGCCACCATAGCAGCACACCACGACGCAGTCGACGGTAAGTCCTTAGGGAAGCACGACCTGATCGTCAGGTTCCTAAGAGGCACCAGGAGGCTGAACCCCTCCAGACCGCGCCTCGTTCCCTCATGGGAACAAACTTTGTTCCCTGGTTGACTTCCTCCGAGCCCTGTGGCAGTCGAGTCTTCGGAGAGACTCACTGCCAGCCCAGTACACGCGCTAACTAAGAGCCCGGTTCTGGGGTAGGTGCTCCGCATGTGGCGGTACCCTGTAAGGCTAACCCCATGCAATAGATATCTTCTGCTAGTTTGTTTCCCTGCTGGCAAACTGTGTCTTCCTTGGGCAGAGCCCCTCTGCCCCAGTCTCCATGTTTGTAGTAACTCCTCCCCCATTGGGCAGGATCTACCTTGAAGGCTCTCCACATGGTTGGAAAGACCATGTGACTTATTCTTCCACTTAAATATCCCCCCTCACTTTGGGCGAGGTGTGGTCTCCGCGGTGTCTTCCCCTTGGGAGGGACACCCCCCGACTAGACCTGGCGGCCCAGTCGGATAATCCCCCTTCTCTTTTGGGGAGTGGAAAAAGAGAAGGGTAAAAGAGGCCACGACTGGGTTAAGCCTGTCTCTATCTTTGGGTAGTCGACTTGTCCCCAAAAAAGGCCGTTCGACACTCATAACTGTGTCAGGGGAGGTTACGTGTCGACCTGGTGTGCTGGCTATGAGGCACACAGCAAGTCTACCCACCACACACCACCAGTTCACGTAACACCGTTCAGCCTTGTGGCGTTTTGAATAGGGGCCCCTAGTGTCACTACATCGACACCAACGTCGAGTGAGTGACAGATAGGGAACGTCATGGTTACTGGTGTAACCTCCATTCCCTGATGGAGGGAATGAGATGTTGTGTCCCTCCTGCCACAACGCTGAACTTCCTGCTGAAATGGCCGGACCTTATATCGGCTCCTCAGCATAAAACCTGAATGAGTGGTTGCATACCAGCTCCTTTTATACCCCTATGTCCGGGGGAGTGGCATGCAAATACCACTCACCAATTTTCATTGGCCTTTTATCAAAGACCAGAGGTGTCTCGGGCTCCCAAGAGTGACCCCTAGTGTCACTACATCGACACCAACGTCTCGTTCCCTCCATCAGGGAACGGAGGTTACACCAGTAACCATGACGTTTAAAGTATATGATCTGCGGAAGATGCAACTAAATAAATGTATGTGATTTCTGCCACAGTTGTTTTAACAAACATTTTTTATTTTTACCTACAATATAGTCTTGCAACTTAATTCTCAAATATATATATTGCATTTAAAAATCCACTTGGCTAAAGGCGCAGTCACACATACCTTTCCATGGGCGAAGAGAACTTGGGCGGAAATTTCGTGTGTGGGTAACCAGCAAAAATATGCTACCACCCCTGGAGTTCGCTAGTTTGCTAGTTCGAGGGCATGCTGAGTGACTCCAGCCAGGTCTCCTAAGCAATCAAATTGGCCCGGTTGCTAGGGAGGGTAGAGTCACATGGGGTAACCTCCTCGTGATCGCTATAATGTGGTTTGTTCTCGGTGGGGCACGTGGTGAGTTGAGCTTGGATGCCGCGGTGGGTGGCGTGAAGCCTCCACACACGCTATGTCTCCGTGGCAACGCGCTCAACAAGCCACGTGGTAAGATACGTGGGTTGACAATCTCAGACGTGGAGGCAACTGGGATTTGTCCTCCACCACCCGGACTGAGGCGAATCACTACGTGACCATGAGGACTTAAAAGCACATTGGGAATTGGCCATTCCAAATTGGGAGAAAGAGGAAAAATCCCCCCCCCCCCAAAAAAAAACCCCCAGCAAAAATATAATTGTTTTACAGCCTCTTTTTAATGCTGCACTTTATACTCTGGGAGAGTGAAGTTTAAAAGAAACACGCCGCTAAAATGATATCCTTGTCCATTGTGAATATTCAGTGTATCTGTGTATGAAGCACCGCCCACACAAAGGTCACTGCCAAACCAAGCAACTTCCCTCTGGTCAACACTGTGCAATTTGCCTGTCAAAGTTCACCAAACTTGAACTCCAAACTTGAAATCTGTGAGGGCAAATTCTTTGCCACCGGAAGTCCATTGCGCGAAATTCACGATCACACAGATTCAAATTGAGATGACTGTATTTCCCCTGCGAAATTTCACAGTGCGCAGGTATGTGTGACCATGCCTTAAAACATCTGAGGGGTACAGTGCCCCCTCATTCTGAATGGGCATGACACTTCTGATTAAAAGCAATTCATCTTTGCAATAGCTGTTCAATAACTATTGAAATACAAATGATTTATTGATAATGAATTATTGAACGCATGAAATAATGCACAGTTGTAGTCTAACAACAAAAAGTCATTCAACTTATCACTAACCTGCATGTTGTTCATGGTATCTCGTAGCTGCTCCAGCTGGTGTGCTGAGCTAAGCGCCTCTAGACGGATGTCCGTTAATTTCATCTCTTTCTCCCACAGCTCAGACCGCAGCTCTGACACCACATTCTCATCGCTTTCATTTTCCTCAGTACTCTCATGGATCCTGTTGAGAAAACCGGAAAACCAAAAGTTGTTATCTTTTGAAATTATGAATGTTTTAAAACTGAATTTTTTTTAAATAAAGTATTACTCAGCTGGTATGAATCATCAAATTCTGCTTAGTTCTTCTTGTACAATAGAAGTTTTACTGGCACTGTGATTAGTAGATGATGTTACTCACACAGAGGAGGCGGTTAATTGGGTGGATTGGAGTGAAGTGGGTGGGTTCTCTCCGTCTTCATGGGCTAATTTTGGTGAGTTGGGGGCTGAGGAGTCTGGAGTGGCGATCTCTTCAATATCAGAGTACATAGAGCTGCCTTTAGAGCCCTTCTTAATGCTGAACGCTTTGCCAAAAGAACTGCGTAACTACAGAAAGAGAGAAATGGCGAAGACAGAGAGAGAATTTTTGGTGGGCTGAGATATTTTGAGGTTCGTTGTACATTCTGTTTACCTCATTACATTTTCTATTATCAACTTCAAGTGCTTAAATCAGTGTACTTCAAAGAAAAAAAGGACAAACACACTTAAATGGCAGCACAATGAGATTTCATAAGTGGACAGATGTTTTTCAACAAGGGTGCTTGAAACACTCCAGTCGGACTGCTGGTGTGGATAATTATACATTATGTGTTAAGTTCCAAAAATGAACTTACAGCCATGAACAGAAAAAAAAGAAGAGGAAAAACAAGTACTGAACAGCTGTAACGTAGATTATTTTAACATGAAGAGTTCTGTTAACACTGTACATACTGGAGTTAGTACAACTGTATAGCTGTAGCTTCATTCTCACATCTGTGAGAGTATTCAATGAGATCAACATCAAAAGTTCACAGTCTTAAATGTTGACATGTTTACAGTATTAATAAATAAGGCATTTGTTGTATATTCATAACACAGAAAATGTTGGAACATATAAAATTGTATTAAAGTTTACATTTGAACAACAAAAGAACTGGTAATGTGAGAGGAACTCAGACTGTCATCACCTAATGACATGATAGAAACATTGTCCCAGAGTGATAATAAACTTACCTCATAGACCTTGGAGTTTTACAAAAGAAGAATAAATGAAAACTGAGGTTACAAACTAGCAAACAATAATAATCACAATAATGCCATCCAGGTGACAAAGCAAGGCAAAGAAAGAAGCTATAATTAACAATTCCTCTCTTTTTCCACTTACCCAGCTCTTTTTCTTCTTTTTCTTGGCATCATCTTTGAGGCTGCCCACACTGGAGTGACTGGTGATGCTGTTTAGACTGGAGATGCTCTCAGATGAGTTCTGCCTCCTGATACGGAACTCTGATAGAGAGATAATGAAGGAATATTCAGCCTTGCTCCATGTTTTATATCAAATAGTAGCCAAAACGGGAGTTTTTAGACTTTTTTTTTTGCTGTCCTCACCTTTGGGGGAAATATCAGGGTTACTGAGGGCTCCTTGGATGACGGCCTGCGCCTCCATGTTCTTGGTCTTGAGGTTCTCAATTGTTTCTCTTAGGTCCAGTAATTCAGTGTCCTACAGAGGATAGAACATGACTTAAAGAGATAGTCCACCAAAAAATGAAAATTCATTTACTCACCCTCATGCCATCCCAGATGTGTATGACTTTGTTTCTTCTGCTGAACACAAACGAAGATTTTTAGAAGAATATCTCAGCTCTGTAGGTCCATACAATGCAAGTGAATGGGTACCAACATTTTGAAGTTCCAAAAAGACAAAGGCAGCATAAATCTAATCCATATGACTCCAGTAGTTAAATCCATATCTTCAGAAGTGATATGATATGTGTGGGTGAGAAACAGATCAATATTTAAGTCCTTTTTTACTATAAATCTCCACTTTCACTTTCTTCTTTTGTTTTTGGCGATTCGCATTATTCGTGCATACTGGGCAGGGAGGAGAATATATAGTAAAAAAGGACTTAAATATTGATCTGTTTCTCTCCCACACCAATTATATTGCTTCTGAAGATATGGACTTAACCACTGGAGTCTTATGGATTGCTTTTATTCTGCCTTTATGTGCTTTCTGGACTTTCAAAGTTCTGGTCATCATTCACTTGTATTGTGAGGACCTACAGAGCTGAAATATTCTTCTAAACATCAATAGAAGAATATATGTGCTTGTGTTCAGCAGACGAAAGAAAGTCATACACATCTGGGATGGTATGAGGGTGAGTAAATGATGAGATCATTTTCCTGAACTATCCCTTTAAGACTGTGTTTATGCAGTTAAACAGAAAAAGAGATGTTAGGCAGGATGTTGATGCTGCTGTTTCCATTTAATAAAAGTAAATGGTGACCACGTGCTGTCAAGCTCCAAAAATGCAATTAAAAGTGTCATAAAAGTAGTCCGTATGACTTGTGCACTATATTCCAAGTCTTCTGAAGCCATATGATAGCTTTGTGTGAGAAACAGACTACAATTTAATCAGTCATTCACCTAAACCATTTATCTTCATTTAGACACACCAATGAGGTTTGGCATCATTGATGTCAAATCTGATGTCAAATGTTTAAATGCACGCAAAAGTGAATAATTTGAAAACTGCAAAAAAATAAAAAAATAAACAATTGTCAAGCAACAACGACTTAGATTTCGGTCTGTTTCTTCACACAAAGTTATCATATATCAAAAGGATCCTCCTTTTGTGTTCCATGGAAGAAAGAAAATGATACAGGTTTGGAACGACACAAGCGTGAGTAAATAATGCCAGAATATACATTTTTTTGTGTGAACTATTCCTTTAAATTCTGCTTTTGAAAAGGATTCCTTCACTGCCTACAGCTGACCGATGATATCTGAAGCAGACGCAGCCACAACAAAAGCTCTTCCAGCTCTGGTACCTAATTTATTTGCTTTCTCAGAATCACTGACAGAGTTTGTAGGGTTATAGCAGCTGTATTGAATTGATAAATTCAGGTCACTGCCTTGCAGCATAAGCTTTCTAGACTGGCTGCCATCTTTCACAGAAGGCAATGTGTGATGAAAGACCTTGTTTTACCTCAAAAATACATAAACTCATTTAGCCTTGAGGCAAATCATGCAACCATGCATTTAGGGTATGGCACAGATAACGTTGTGACCCTTAGGGAGTAGTTGAAAATCCAACAACCCCCCAACCTCCATTCAGTCATATTTTGACCCAAATTTACTCTTTCCCTCTCATCAAGGTTACACACATGACTCTATGTTTAGCTTAATGGGTGGTGCAAGGACAGCTGTGGTTGGATATTTCAGACACATGGACCAAAATGAAGATCTTACAAATATCAAAAGACATGCATTCTGCTCTGTTACTGTAGTACAAAATATTAATGCTCAAACTGTTAGCCATAAGCCAGTTTTCCATTTTATTTTAGTACATTAGTGGTCGTATTACAGAAACATCCTATTTTGTTAGGATCTAATTTCCAATATTGAACTTGTAAGATCAGAAGTTTCTCTAATACATACCCAGACATGGAGATTGTTTTAGAGCTTTTTTTTTTTTTTTGCTGAATGTGTACCTTTTGATCAGCGCTTACAGAGAGACTCTGGAGTCGAGATGTCATGAGCGTGAGACTCTGCTCAAATGCTGCCACCAGGTTGGCCTAGAGAGACAAGAACTACATATGATTTACATTCATCTGCAAGATTACACTAAATATTCACTAGCATATTCCAGAAAAAAAAAAAAAAAGAAAAAAAAAAGAATAATAATAATAAAAAAAGTAGAAAATCAGTTTTTAAAATTCTAGGTCATCCAAAGAGCATTTTATAAGATTAAAAGTCATAATTTAATTATCTCAAAAGTCTCCCTGAGGCACTCTATGCTCTATCACTATAAATATGACTAATCAAAGCAGAGACTTAAGACAGTGAATTATGCTAGTAATTACTTACTTGAATGAAACAGTTTACATATTAAAAACGTGTACAAAAGCATGCCATCAACTAAATAAAATAGATAGAACATTCATTAAAAGAATAGTTTACCTAAAAATGAAAATTCTGTCAGCATTTACTCACCCTCAAAGTGCTTAAATCATGACAAATATGACAGCTACGTCGATAACATCAAACCTCATTGGATTTCAGCACTGTTTATGGACTTTATGAATTATTTTGTTTGATTTCACCACTTTAATTATGGCCTGCTCATCATACAAAGTGATCTTATGCCTTCAAAAGTCTTGTATATAGTATATCATGCACAAGTGGCATGGACTACTTTTATGACACTTTAGGGTACTTTATTAAGCGTTAAAGTGAGTCTCTATTTACTGTCATTGTATTGAATTCAGTCAACGGGACATCCATTAAATTATTCCCTTTTGTTTTCCACGGAAAAGAAAGTCATATGGGTTTGGAACAACATGAGGTTGAGAAAAAATGACAGAATTTTCATTTTAGGGTGAAGTATCCCTTTAAGACAATGTTTTATGTGAAAAATCACAATGAGCTTTCTGTACAATTCTGATCAATATATGACAGTAAGATAATTTAACTAGAGGAATCATTTGAAAAGAGATTTGAAAGGTCATGCAGATATAAAATCATTTCAAACACAGAAGTTGAGATTATGATAAAACTCATATCTCTGAAAGAGGAGCTGAAATATAATACATTTGATAGTGTACACGTACATTAGCAGACAGCTGTGAGGTCAGATTGGCCACCTTCTCCTGTGAAGATTCCAGCTCTCTCCTCAGCTTACGGATTTGCTGTGAAAAGACACACATTACTCAAAACATATTTTAATAAATAAAGCAGACTCCACCACCCTTTAAAATCCACGCTGGCTTTAAATGATCACACTATTTTCTTCAGAGACAAATCCCTAAATTGCTTTTCCTAAATTAAAGTTTTATAGATAGAATAATGAACATATCGAATTCCTGGAATTTAAGCTCACTGCAGCTGCTGGAAAAAATGTGGCAGATGATTTTTAGCACTCCCAATAGCAAAGCGTGCGGTGTCTGTTTATATTAAATATATTTTAAATGGCCTGAACAATTCTATCCATGCCACTGAAGGTAACAAAAAAGACAAATAGTATGTTCACACACAACGTTACAAACTCGAGCAGAAAAACACACAGAAAGTAATCTGACTCTCTGCCAGCCTTTCAAGCTTGAAATGCCAAACTTAAAATGTATTTTTTCAAGTAGACACATTAATGAAAGAGAAAAGTCCTATTCACACCAATACATAAAACATGCAGGACACAATGTTAAAACTAAACAATGCAGCTCAATGAAGTCTGAAATATGGTACTGTGATCATTTTTATTTTTGTATTTTTTTTCAAGGCTAGACTGATTTTTTAAAAACTGTTCATCTCTTCAGCTCTGCGGACACGCCGGCGGGTCCAAAAGGGGGCACTATTTCATTAAATATGTTTACGCTTAAAATGTTCAAGTTTTCGGACACATATGGGGTATCATTTGAAAGCTTAGCATCTGAACTTTTCAGAGATATCCATCACATCTGCATTTACAGTATGTTACATAAAAAAGGCCTGAAAACACCACCTAGAGGTAATATGGTAGAAATATTCATTAATATACAAATCTTTAAAATAAATAGACAATAGACAAATCATATATCACATGAAAGCTCTCATTCTCAGGAATGCGACTGTACTTATTTTGTTGCCCTAACACCACAGTTTGAAAGATTTTCAAAAGAATCACAAAGTGAAATATGATTTCTGTAAGTCATCAAATACAAATGTCTCTTTTATGCTCCAATAAATGCTCCTGTAAGCCCCAAATAGCTAAAAACTTTATATATGCTTTTACCTTTTTCAAAAAAAAAATTCTACCAATTTTCCACAAAATTAGCATTTTATTTTATTTTTTTACTTGTCTGTGGGGTTGCTAATGTGAATAATCCAATGTAATATCTTAGATGTCCAGAACAAAATATGTGGCCCACCAGGAAAAGAATGCTAAACAAATAATCGGAAATATATGTTATCGACTATTGATGATAAAATACTATACATCATCGCAAAGGGGAGCATCTCCGCTTTAGATTGAGCTTCTAGTCCACTCAGAGGCCGAGATATTCGATAGAACATTGGGGGTGGTGCATGGATGAAAAATTAGACTAAATGTCTATGTACGAGCACATCTGTGAGGGCTAAAATGTGTTAGAGTGCCAACTACATTTCAGATCGGCATTTTGTGATGGAAGGTGATAAAAATAATTTTTGTAGTACTTGCTACCATCTAGTGGAATAAAATAAGACTTTCTGGAGGGAGATAGAGAGAACAGAACCAGAATTACATGCTTAAAAATTTAGGATGACAACAGCAAAAAAGTAAAAATAAATAAATACATTTCTATTCATCAAAAGATTGTTAACATATAAAATATCATTTATGATTAATTGGAGTCTTTTTGTTATTATTTGGGTGTTTTCTGAAAAATGAGACCAATTTTTGGCAATTAGTTCACAGTATGTGTAAATGGTGAGCTTTTAAATTTGTGAAAAATTGTAGGCGGCAGCCCAAAAATGCCCTAGAGTTGAAGAGGTTAAGACATTCTTTGCTTTTCATGCTTTTCAGATATCCAGTCTTTTTTCAGGAATGTTGAAACGTCGGCATCTGATTCAATGTGAATATTTTTGATGCGCAGAACTTTCTGTGAATATTACTTTCATGTCATTTATTCATATATCAGTGAATTTTAAAATTGTGATTTCCAAGACTGGAAAAGTCATGACAATTAATGAAAGACTATTTTTATAGTGAATATGATTTTATTTCCACTAAGTTTTAAAATATTTTATCAGCAATGCTATAAAATGATTATTAAAAGACCTTGTCCAGTAATCATGAACGATGAATGACTGGAAAAGTCATGCAAAAGTAATTGAAATTCATTGGTCAAAAGCTCTTAATCACATTGAGACTTGGTGTGAATAGGCCATGTCATTGTAGGCATGAAACACAGAACGTGAAGGAAATTACGAGTAGGAAAAGCACCAACAAGAGAACACATGGTCAGCTACATCTCCTTGAGCCCATAGACAATTGGTCAAGAATGGATAAAACACATCACTTGACAAAGACATAGCTCAGAGTTTTCATAACAGCCTTCTGAACAGCTGATGGCATGAGATGTGTCATTAAGTGGCACCTGACATTGGCTGTCTTTGGCTGTCATGAACTCCGACAACATTTTTGAGGACAACAGGTGATTAATATGACAGTCACATATGTAAACATGAGAGACAGAGACGGTGGTGAAGGGAAATCAAATGAGAGACAGACACTTACCTCGCCCTGCATTCTCTCCTCTGCCTGAGAGATTGCACGGAATAAGAGAAAGAAAGACAGAAGGTAAGATACTAAAAAAATAGAGCTCTCTAGTGGTGAAAAAATTAGAGATCTAAGAGGAATTACATAAAATGTAATGATATATGATTTCATTTTTTACTGGCCATGTGTGTTAAACACTTGCTTTTCTATGATCTCTCTATGATAAGCAGTATTGTTTTGAGTGAATCAGTGAGAATAGCGCTTAGATTTTTGGATCGAGACAACATACAGTATGTGTTATGGTTGTTTAAACTATCCTTAAGTGGCTCTTTTTTACAGCTAAGTAGACAAAATAGACATCTCAACATTCAACATTGTCTCAGAAGTTCCTCCTAACTAAAGAGGAGAGGAAAAATCTGAGAGGCTGGATACACAAGTGTCCATTTGCTCTCATTTTAATCTCATTGCTGTCTAGGAGAAACAATTGAGATATTACAGATATTTCATCTGTTATTTTTCTTTCCTATGGGTAAGGCTGCTGCGTAAATCAGTCAAAAAACAAAAACCTTTTTGCTTCATCTATCCAATCAATTACATCCGCACTTAGTCATGAGCAGCAGTTACATCTCCATTTTCAGTAAGGAAACCACAGTAATGATCTTATAGTTCCCCTGCTGTGAGGACCTTATAAATCAACAAGAGTGGACCGACAGCTCCAGCCCAGGTGCAGTCTGCACTCGTGCACTGTATGACACGTGTGTGCAACACTGAGGAAACTGAATTCTGTCAGGATCAGTGGTGGGATACGTACTGAAGAGTAGCTGGAGGAGGCATTAGATACAAGTGACAGCACTGAGCCATGAACTGCAACAAAGAGAGAGAGAGAGAGAGAGAGAGAGGGAGAGAAAGAGAAGAACAAATAGAGATATATCAAAATATATCATAAATATATAATAATGTATCTTATATAACCTGTGTACTGTGCTATTGTTTACAGAATCATATACCATTTCCGAAGCTGTTTAGTTCTCTAATACAGTAGGATTTTAGTCCTTTTGGTGTTTGGACCCCTAATGACACATTCCAGATCTTTGCAGATGTACATTTCTAAAATCCAAGAACTAGATATAGGTATTGCACTAACTGAAGTGTCATATGTGTTTTTAACAATATTGTATTTTTGGACTTTTGAAAATTTACATATTTATTTGAAGAAATGAAAGTACATTTCTCGTTTCAATATGATTTGTACTTCACACCTTTGTTTTGTTTGAGAAGAAAAACTAGCTTCATACCATGTGACCCACATTTGGTTTTTGACCATTAAAAATGGGTAAAATGTAACAATTAAACATCTTGAGAGCTCTATATCTCTGGTATTTATCCAAATAGGGCTTTGAAAATGAAGATACAAAAAGGATATTAAGATAACTTTAATACTTCTGGAGTTATAGCCAGTTCAACTTTGGAAAAATGTGAAAATAGTGTTTTTCTTATTTTTAGACTCAAGCCATTGGCATATAATACAACAAGGGGTGCTAAAGTCAACTGATTTTAGTAATAGACCTACCTATCATTGTGTAAAAATAAAACAGTGATGCTGCCACCTTTCTAATGTTATTTTGTTTACCTGTAGTGAGTGAAAATCAGGGCTTCTGTAGGTTTTATGCAACTAAATGTAAGACTATTGTAAGACCTTTTAAAGACCAACTAAATAAAATGTAAGTAATAAATTCAAGGGAACACAATGTCATCACATCGCTCTCTAAATGTAAATGCCTAGGGAGCACAAGAACAGTCATACAGTACATACCGTATACAGTCGAAACACTTCAAAGTTTACAAACGCAATACTTTTTAATTAATTTTACTAAAAGTAATACAATAAGGCTTGACCTCTGCCCCTATCTACCAGAATATGGAAATACATTTTACCTTCTGATCAGACCCATTGTATTAGCTATATTCCTCTACGGCAATCTGCATTCTATTCTGCAATCTAAATATCTTGTTCTAGATTAGTCAATAATATATACATTTACAGAAATGTACATATTGTGCCACTCTGTTGACATGATTCACGAATGGCAAAAAGACACGCCAAGGTTGGAGTCAGCACACAAGTGTGTGTTATCTTTTGATCTAATAGGTGGTTACGTTTTAGATACAGACATTGCCTGTCAGTCAACTCGCTAAAGCACATGCACGTTCGCTATACAAGCCGGGAAAATTGCTTGTTTTAGCATAATATGTGGTAAAAAAGCACAATTTATGATTCTAATATTATCACATTTTATTGCTGATTTGAAATACGTTCTTTAATCATAATCTTGACCAACTGTTTTTGAGATTTCGGTGTTCCCCCATTCAAGTAGATAGGAGCTGCACTGGCATGACTGGAAATAGCCTCCCGAGAGCATTCCAAAGATGGCCGACGGTGGACTGACTTGCCAGAAAGACTTACCAAGTTTAATTTCAATACGCAAACCACTGGCAAAATATTGCCTCACTTCCTGTTTTATGTCAACCTTGTTAAATTTCTTAACGTAACTTTTCAACAAAATCAAAAATAAAAATTTGGTATCATTTATTCTGTGCGGATCAGTCTAGAGCAGGAGTCGGCAACCAATGACACGCGTGCCAGCATTGACACGTGGAGGGGTAATCAGTGGCACGCCAGCAATGGCGAGAGAGGAGTAGAGTAGACTATTTTATTTATATACTGTAAATTCTGCACCTGCATTCCGATCTACATCTTGATGTAATCCTTCCTCATGATCACGCAGCATGTTATTACGAGCTGAATGTGAGGCTAAACAAAAAGTTAAAATGTGATGAGACTGCAGTATACCCAACAGACTCGTGCAGTGCGTGCAAGCCATTCACGCATCACGAGCTGGCAGCGCTTCACATTCGGTTAATCGTGTGACAGCCTACATTCCTTGTTTCATTTGTTTCTTTTTGCTTTCAGAACAACACGTGATGTAATAAGGAAAACACCACTATTAATCCTTGAGAATTTCAAACCCAGCATACAGGTACACCCTCCTTAAACCATAGTCACTCAAAATTACATTAAAAGATTAAAAGAGAAAACATAAACCCACATCGTGGGGTTAAAAAATCTGAGTCTATTCAATATATAAATTAAACCTGGAAATAAAGTTTTAGGATTTTGCAAGTGCGATTCACTGAAAAGGGCTAAATAGCTGATAGGCTTGTGATGCGTGAATGGCTTGCACACTTGTGTCTCGTCACACTTTAATAGTGTTTATCCTCCCATTCAACTGATGAAAACACGCTGCGTGATCATGAGGAAGGATTACATCAAGATGTAGATTGGAATGCAGGTGCGAAAAACGTCATATAAATAAAATAGCCTGCTCTACTCTCGCTGTTGCTTGCGTACTGGTGATTACATGATTACAATGACATAATATAAGAAATATTTAAGATTCCACACAATTTTGTGATCAGTAATCAAATAAGCAAATTTGTGACAACTCATTTCGTACAAAAGGACAGGTTTTCTTTCATTAAAGCACTTCAGATGCTCTGTGAAAATTCACATGCAGGATCATGATTATATCATAATCATCTGGTTTTGCACAACATTTTCACACAAACTTTTATGCTGATAATATCATTTGTAATGAAAAATAAATGTTGGCACAGCCATTAACCAGGAAAATAAAAAATGCCACTCCATGTCAAAAAGGTTGCCGACCCCTGGTCTATAGATTATTTTGAGCCATTGTTTAGAAAAATTGGGCAAAGTTTGAAGGAATAGTAGCGAAGAAATGATAAACATCATAATTCAAGATGGCTGCCACTGTAAAGGGTGGAGTTTTAATTTAAGCAGTCCATTTGTATTATCAGGAGGAGTGTAATTACATGCAAAAATAATTTCGAAAACAAATGGTTCAAAAGATATGCGCAAAAGAAAAGTGCATTTTTTAACTGGTGGTGGTGCTATAGAGTTTGTTCAAGAGACCGCAAATTTGGTATGGGGCTATTCGTGCTTAGAAATTACTCTTCACTTTAAAATGGCTTAAACGCAATGAGAAACCAATCCCTCATGCACCACTTAATACCTTTGAATTTAAGACTTGTAGCTCCGATTTAAGACCTTTTTTAAGGCAAAAGGGCAATTTGAGACTTTTTAAGTCTTTTTTCAGACCTGCAGAAACCCTGGAAAATTGTCATTTTGACTCCCCTCTACAAAATAATGGATTACTCATTCAGTATTGATCAATGGCATTTAATATTTTAGCTTTCATCATAATTTATCTTTCTTCAGAAAAAGTATTAAACAAAATGAAAAAATTCAGCCAAGGATGTTTCTGAAATTTGGTTGATTTGACTTGAAATAACCCAATATAACATGGCCAAGTACCTTATTGCTTAATAATAACAAGCCTAAGTTATCCGGTACAGTAGTAAGTAATCATTTAGCTGGCACTTTTATTCAAAGCAACTTGCAGTAGCTTTTTACAGGGACAATCCAGGTGGAGTAACCTGGAGTTAAGAGTCTAACTTAATCGAGTCTAACACAGGCACAATTGTGATAATTCCTGGATCAGCCTGGGATTCAGACCTTCAACCTTATAGTTGCCACATCACATATTTAACCACTACATCACAGTCCACCACATGGTAGACTATACCATATTTCATAACCCAAAGTCTCACCATCATCGCCAGGTTCTCTGTCTCTGAAGGAGCCAGACCGGATCATGCTCTTTGGCCGTTCAGCAAGCGATAGAGTGCTGCCCAGTGGAGAGGCTTGATACAGCTCAAAGCTGGCCTCATGGGTGGGGATACTGTTGGATCGTGTCATTCTGGGAGTGCCAGAGGTGGGGCTTGGTGTCACTGCAGATAACAGACAGCAGAGGGAGTAAGTTTTCATACATGATATAAAGCAAAGCACATTGGAGAAAGGTGCCATCTGTATGGCATATTCTGTTGCACTCTGAAATATGTCACAATGGAAGTTAAATGAGTCTTTAAAAAAACTCATTTAACTTCCATTGTGACATGACGTATTTTAGCATATTTAACTGCAATAAATTGAAAAAAGAAACCACATTTGAATATGTATTGAACACTTCAAAAATTTAAAATGCCTTTCTAAACAATAGTACAAACCCTCAAAGTTCAGACTTAATGCTGGAGAAGAGTGGCAGATACTTACTGATGCTAGTCAGTGGCATCTTTGCTGTCATTATGGGTGAAGGGAACTGTGGTGGACTGTCTGTCTCTGTCAAACTCACTATGTTGTGTGAGTGACGTCTCTCTTTGTTTTCCTCCTCAGCCTGTGAGGGGCTGTGCTTGCTGATGGGAAATGAGAGTGTAACATTAGTTCAGCATATTTACTAGTTACTACATCAGATCAAACCTTTGTACACCAAGAAAAGAACCACAGTTTAGCACTAGGTAACGTTAAATTAGCAGTACCTTAAGCCTTTCTTTGGCAGAGTATTTCTGTCCCTTTGTGAGCTGAAAGAAAGACAAGCCAGACACAAAGAGAGTAAGAAAAAGAACATTATTCAAAAGACAGCACGCTTATGCATGGAAATGGAGAGATCAGATTTCCAAAATAGATCAGAGTCATTTGTAAGGCAAAATGAGCAATTACGAGTTCAGTCAGAGGGATTATTAGCATAGATGTAATTGAAGTGTTAACATAATAGCCAATTGTTCATCTCTATTTTTGGGGGTAGATGAGAATTGAGCAGAATATGGTGTAATGTGCTGGAATATAAAGTAATATCAAGGCCATTCTTGCTTGGACCTTGCAAATATTCTCAAGTAATCTGTGATGTGGTTTTAGGGCTTTCAGATCATATCTGTTAGCATCTATCAACTTCTAAAAGCTTTATACTAGGAGTAAAACTTTTACCAGGTATAGGCATTTAAAATGTATTTGCATTATTTTCTTTAATATTTGTGTGAACTATGCACTTTTTGTGCTTATTAAAGTATCACGACGTTAGCTTAGCAACCTGCTAATTTTAACTATATTCAAATCAACTGTTGGCATTAGACAATGCACATGAGTGGTGATAAGAGAGTTGCTGTCTATGTAGAGCTTTTAAAATCAGTAATTTATGAGGTTACAAATGCCACCTTAGAAGGTAGTTGCCTCTATAGCTAGCAAACTGCGAGGCAGCTTACTAGGTTTTGTAACAAAGCTACAGCAAATGAAACAACTTGTACACTTTCTGCTTCAGACACCTCATTATCCATTCTGCTTTGTAACCATCTATAATGAAGACCAATACAAATAATGGACAATAGGGTACTTGGGCTACTTGTCCAGTTTTTAATCTCACTAACTAAGCGTTAACATTGTGGTGGTGCTTTATAAAGGAGACCGTACAGAAAACAAAGAGGTTATGGGTGGCAGAAAGCTGCTCAGACATTGTGGTGAAAATAACCTCGGTAACAGGAAGAGTGAGCTGCTTTTAGCTGTTTCCATTGGTACGCCCTCCATTGATGAGCTGCTGCTTTCAACACTACGCTGAATATGTGAGTTTTCTTGTGGTCATATACATGGGAGGGCTGCTTTTTGAAGGCAGTGACAGGAAATAACGTCTCGGTTACATATGTAACCTTGGTTCCCTGAGATGAAGGGAACGAGACATGTATCACTAAGCTGACGCTATGGGGAGTGTTCTTCTACATGACCTGCACGAAGCTGTCCGGTATAAAAGCGGGCGTGCAAACACCATTCCTCCGAATTTTCTGACTGAGGGACAAAGAGTGCATCACTCGCACCTCAAAAAAACCAAGCTGATGCTATGGGGAACAGATTCCCATCATGCCGCACTACACGACATAACTTTCCCAGAGAGGAAACATGATGCCGCAGTCCCGCAGGACGGCGACCGACATGAGTATGCCTCAAGTGAATGACCCTCATGGTGAGCCAGGAAGGGAACACTCAGAATATATATTTTAACTATGGTCATATTTTATGAATTAACCCTTTCATGAACCCAGTCGTGAAGAAAGTTTATTTGTAATGAAATTGCCTGTGACTTTTTGGAAATACAACGGTCTGAATGCAAGCGGTTGTGTAAAAAGACAGGGATCCCATACTTAAAAAGAGGGGCATAAGTATATGTTTGGCCAATGAAATAGCAAGCGCTCTAGACAGAGATGACTTGCTATGAGAGAGACGTTACATCTAGGATGTAAAACCATGTGAATGTGTTTTGAGAAGACCATCCTGCTGCAAAACATATGTCTTGCAAGGAGACACCGTTTGTCCATGCCCATGAAGAGGCCACACCTCTAGTTGAGTGTACTTTAACACCAATTGGGCAAATCACACCCTGTGACTCGTAAGCCAGGGGGAAAGTCTTTGTTTGGAGACGGACATTCCTTTCGTGCATCCTCCATAGCACACAAAGAGCTGGTCAGACAGTCTGAATTGGTGGGTGTGCTCAACGTATGTGTGTATCGCTTGCAAAGGGCATAACAAATGCAAGGATTGTTCCTCATCTGAATTAAATGGAGGAGGGAAAAAGGCTTGAAGGTGAACCACCTGCGCTCTGAAGGGTGTGGTTAGAACCTTAGGCACATAGCCTTTCCTGGGTTTGACAGTGGTTTTTGAAAGACCCAGACCAAATTCCAGACATGAATTGTCAACTGACAGAGCTTGCAAATCACCGACTCATTTTACTGAGGCCAAAGCCAGCAGTAATGTGGCCTTAAGAGAAAGCACACGCAATTCAACATTGTCCAGAGGCTCGAAGGGTGGCTCCGCGATCACTTTTAGGAACAAAATTAGGTCCCAATTCAGGACTGTAGCCGTAAATTTAGACTGTAAATTTAGCTTAAAGATTTAATCATGTTTGCCTATAGAGGTGCCGGCTTCAGGTGCGTGATACGCAGATACAGTCACCACATAAACTTTGAGCATTGACGGAGTGAGCCCCGTATCCAATTGTTCTTAAAGAAATGCACGAATTTCAGGTATGGGGCAGTTCACTGGGTCTTTGCCGTGTGAAAAGCACCAATTAGTGAACACATTCCATTTCAGTGCGTAAAGGCGTCTTGTGGACGGTGCTCTAGCCTGTAAAATGGTGTCCATAACCGACTGAGCCAATTCTGGCTCATCTGCTGTGCTCTGTTCAAAGGCCGCACGTGTAGGCTTCACAGCTCTGGCTGGGGATGCCAAATCGTGCCTTGTGTTTGAGAGAGAAGGTCTTTCCTCAGCGGTATTTCCCATGGAGGCCTGTCCAGTATTTCTACCACCTCCATAAACCAGTACTGATTCGGCCTTTTTGGCACAATTAACAGAACTGTTTCCATGTCCACTCAGACTTTGCTGATGACAGAATGAAAGAGGCACACCGGGGTAAACTCATACTTGCATTTCGCTGGCCATATGTGGGCCAGGGTGTCCTGGCGACTTATATACACCACTACTGTTGTCCAAATGAATCAGAATGTGGTGATTCACGATGTCGGAATGGAAAGCTCTCAAAGCTAGAAAGACAGCCAGTAGCTCTAGCTGGATGATATGCCATGCCCGTTTCGCACCTGTCCAGGTGCCGAAAGTCAGGTGTCAATCACACACCATGCCCCAACCTGTGTTGGATGTATCTGTCGTCAGCACTTTCCTTCTGAAAATTTGACCCAGCATAACACCCTGTTGGTAGTGGCGAGTCACCGCAATGCACATGCACCCAAGGCTTTAGGTGCAATGTGGAACATCACTTGAGCCAGTTCTGGAAAGGTCTTATGTGTAACAGACCTAACAATACGACGGCGGATGCTGCCGCCATAAAACCCAGCATTCTCTGAAATGACTTCAGTGGTAATGTTTTTCCAGTTTGAACTGAGACAGACACCGAAGAATGGTCTGTATGCGCTCGTTCGTGAGGAGCGCACGCATGCTCACGGAGTCAAGAAGAACTCCTAAAAAGGAGATATACTGGCTGGGGAAAAGTGTGCTTTTCTCCCAGTTGACATTAGACCAAATTTTCCATATGGAAAAGCAGCAAGTCTCTGTGTTCGCTCAGTAGTGCCTCTGATTGGCTAGTAATAACCAGTTGCCAAGGTAATTCAAAACACGCACACCGTTCATTTTCAATGGGGCGGAAACCACATCAATACATTTCGTGAATGTGCGGGAAGCTAGAGACAGACTGAAATTAAGAACTTTAAACTGATACACAGTTCCCTCAAACGCGAATCTTAAAGGCTTCCTGTAACATGGAGCAATTGGTACATGAAGTACGCGTCCTTCAGATCTATTGACGTAGGATGGATGTGCGATAAGACCTGTTTCTCATTTAACATTCTGAATGGGTGCATCACGAGCATGCGATTGAAGCGTCTCAGAACTAGAATGGGCCGAAGCCCGCCATCCTTCTCCAGAATGAGAAAATTATGGCTGTAAATCCCGCTGTGTGTGTCGCAGTCTGGGGCAGTCTCTATTACATTTTTTGTGAGGAGACTGTGAATCTCTGCACGCAACACCGGCACATCCAGTGGTCGGACTTCAGAGTGCAAAGCGCCGGTGTAGCGAGGTGGCCGGCGTACAAACTGAATTGTATGGCCGTGCTCAATCGTTTAAAACACCGTCTGACATGCCCGTGAAGGCTTGCTGCACATTCGCACAGCGGGACAGCAGGCTTATGAATTCATCTGAAACAACCTGTATCGCGTTCTTTGAGAGAAGATTGTGTATTTTGGCTCGTAACACTGGCGCGTCTTCGGACAGAACCATGGAAGACAGAACACCATTTAAACGGGGCGGCTGATGTGCAAATTGGATCGTATAACCATGTTCGTTCATTTTTAGCACCCAGTCGTAAATGCCCATAAGGGCTCGCCACGCGTCCGTGTAATGGGACAGAGGGCAATTTGGCTTGTTCATTGTATGATATAATGCACTGCTCACCATTAGGAAGTGGTTGTACATAATGTGTGGGCTTTGAAGCAGGAAAGAGCTCTTTATTGAAAAAGTGTGAGTGTCTCGTGCATGTGCAACTAGCGCTGTACTCTTTTTTTGCATTCTTTATTGCATGTGTTTGAATATGAGATACAGAAACAACATATTGGACAACATTTTGAACAACAATATTCCTTTACCAACAAACAGTATTGGGGAAGAAGGGAACAGCTTTGTGTGTCTCCAATTGAGCCTTCTTCGGGAACGGCAAGCTGTGCATTCCACTTCATAGGGCTGTGCCCATCAGGTGCGCTTTTGCTCGCTTTCCCCTCAGCGTGGGGCATGCGCTGAGGTGTCTGCCTTCGTTTGGGCCACGGCTTGTGTGGCTTTACTGGCGCTGAAATTTGGCAGCGCTGAGGCAGGAGGCGTGGGGTTTTTAGCCGGGCACTGGCCCGAGACAGAGCGGGAGAGAGCCGGTTGTGATGAAGTCCTGCTCCATTTTAGCATAAAATGTCTCATAGCCTGTGAGTGTTGCTGAGTCGTGACATAGTGCTCAGCAAATCTATCCACTGAGCCACCGAAAAGGCCGGCTGGAGACTCTGGAGCATCAAATAGAACAACTTTTTCCGCATCACGCATTTCTGTGAGGGTCAGGACAATCCAAAACCACCAGATTGCTCATTGACTTGCCAATGGCCTGTGCAGTGACTTTTGTGGCTTGCAGCTCTAAGTCCGTAGCGGTGCGGAGCTCTTTGAAAGTCTCTGGAATGTAGCCTTGCTTGTCCATTTGCTTGAGGAGTGGTAAGTCATGGCATCCGCTCATGTTATTGCTTCCTGCATTACATGCCACATGTTTACTATAGCTTCTTCTATCAACAGTGAGGGGTTTACATGTGATTAATGTAAGGAATTAGTCAAGCTGACGGAGAAGATTAATGAGTTAGAGACACACATCCGAACGCTAGTGGAGGTCAGTGAGAAAGAGAAGCTGGTAGATACTGTTTCAGATGCGGGTAGTACAGCAACCAACACACAAAATGTGGTTCTGGCTGAAGAGCCCCCGCAGCAGGGCATTTGGGTGACGTCTCGGTGGCATACTCGCTCAGTAAAGTGACACCACTCTCCCATTCCTGTTAGGGTTTCCAATCGATTCTCCCCACTCAGTGATGCACCCACTGAGAATCATGTTGAAAGAGCCCTAATAATTGGTGATTCTATTGTAAGGAACATGGAAATAGAAATTCCAGCCACAATTGTTAAATGCATTTCGGGTGCCAGTGCGTCTGACATCAGATAAAATTTGCAAGTGTTGGCTAATGCTAAGGATAATGTTAAAGAGGTGTGTGAACTTGCAAAAATGATGTCAGACACTGTAATATGCTGTGTCCCCTCCCTGCTTGTCGTGGTGATGAGGTTTATAGTAGATTAGTGTCACTGAATGGCTGGATGTCTGAGTGGTGTCTGGAGAATAGCATAGGATTATAGACAACTGGAAGAGTTTTTGGGGTAGACCTGACCTGCAAAAGAGAGATGGACTCCATCCATACAGGGAAGGTGCCGCTCTCCTCTCTAGTAATTTGGCTCATAGTCTTAATAATGATAGTATTTGACTAACTGGGGCCCCGGTCAGGAAGCAGACAAACTGGTTAATCCAAACATCTGCTAGCTGCCTTGAGACATCACACAGGTCACATAAACTACAACACATAGAAACTGTATCACCTAGATATCACATAGAGACTGTCTGTTCCCTGAACTACCAAACAAAAAACTCTCACTAAATCATTTAGAAATGTTTTTATTAAGGTCAAACTTAAAAAAAAAAAAAAGGAAAAAAAAAAGGAAAAAAAAAGGAAAAATTGAAGATAAACATCATATAAAGGCAGGGCTACTAAATATTAGATTTCTTTCTACCAAAGCACAAATGAAATTATTACAGATAATAGTTTGGATGTGCTCTGTTTGACTGAAACCTGGCTTAAACCATTTGAATATATTAGTTTAAATGAATCTACTCCCCAGGTTATTGTTATAAACATGAGCCTCATCTGAAGGGTAGAGGAGGAGGTGTTGCTACAATTTACAGTGAAGTTTTTGGTGTTACTCAGAGGACAGAATATAAATTGAAGTTTTTTGAACTAATAATGCTTAATATGACACGTCAATAGGACAAAATCTCTGTCGACTTTTGCCCTTGCTACAGTATGATCACCCGGGCCTTACTCTGGTTTCCTTGGTGAATTCGCAATTTTCCTATCAAATCTAGTAGTTAATGTAGATAGAGCTTTAATTGTTGGAGACTTCAACATTCACATAGATAATGAAAATGACACATTGGGATTAGCATTTATCGATATTCTCAACTCTCTTGGAGTCAGACAAAAGGTGACAGGACCAACTCATCGCCATAATCATACGCTAGATTTAATTCTGTCATATGGAGTTGATGTTGATACTATAGAAATTCTACCGCAAGAGTGATGACACCTCAGATCATTACCTCATTTCTTGTTTGTTGCGATCAGCTAATGTCACTCAATCTACACCACACTATCATTCAGGTAGAACTATTCTTTCGACCACTAAAGATAGCTTCACAAATAATCTTCCAGAATTATCTCACATACTCAGTAAGCCAAAAAGTCTAGAATAACTTGATGTAATAACAGAAAGTATAAATACAGTCTTCTCTAGCACTCTTGATAGTGTTGCCCCCCTTCGATTAAAGAAAATTAAGGAAAAAAGCCTCGCACTGTGGTACAATGATCACACTCATGCTCTCAAGAGAACAGCTTGGAAAATGGAGCGCAAGTGGAAGAATAAAAAATTAGATGTATTTCGCGGTCCATGGAAGGATAGTGTCTGTAGCTAATATTTTAGCAAACTCATAGTAAATAACCACAACAATCCTAGGTGTTTATTCAGTACTGTGACTAAATTGGTTAGGAATAAAGCATCGACTGAAACAGATATTCCGTTGCAGTACAATAGTAATGACTTCATGAATTTATTTACTGATAAAATTGAAATAATCAGAAATAAAATTGGAACTATGCAATCAACTGTCACAGCACCTCAGAAAACAGTGTTTCATAATTTTGGTCACGAGCAACTTCAATCCTTCATTGTCATAGGCCATGAAGAGCTAACAAAACTTATCAAAAAATCAAAAGCCACAACATGTATGTTACATCCAATACCAACTAAGCTCTTAAAAGAGGTATTCCCAGTAATCTCAGAACCTCTTCTTAATATTATCAACTCCTCACACTGTTCGGGATGCAGACACGCTCACTCAGTTTAAGTCTATACTAAAGACTCATATATTTAGCCAGGCATACACCTAATTTATCCTTCAACTCACAATTAGGCTGCTTTAGTTACGTCTGCCAGAACCAGAAACATCCATCATGATCAATAACTCTGCATAATTTTTTTTGTTTCCATGTCTCAACCTTGGCAACCTTATCCCGAGGTTACCAGAGCCAGCCAGATCCAGCTCCGTTCCTGCATGGTGTCAGACTCCACTGCTATGTGTCACTTAAAGATGATGACAAACCACAGCCGGTGCCAGCCAGACATCACTTCAGTATTTTGACTTCAGAGGATGAACTGATGCCAACTCCAACTGTAAGGCATGGGATACTTCATATGCCACTGCATGAACCTTGGACTTAGGATGGACCCCACCGAACCTCACCGAAATGCAGGTTGAACTGCGATGCACCTCATTAATCTCTGCATGCATCACCTTTGTGATTTTTTTCCTTTTTTTTTTTTTAAAACAATGGACCTTAACGCTTACTTAATTTACAAATTGAAAACCATAACTTTCACTCCACATTAATAACTAATATTGGCATTATATTCATGTTGTTTAGCCAGAGGGGAACTGTGAGCCTGGTTTCTCCCACGGATATTTTTCTCCATTAACCAGCATTTTATGGAGTTTTGTGTTCCTTGCCATGGTCACCTTTAGCTTGCTCACAGGAGTTCTAAATACAATTATTATTTAATTATTTAATTTCTGGGGGGGGGGTGGGGGGCCTGGGTAGCTCAGCAAGTATTGATGCTGACTACCACCCCTGGAGTCACGAGTTCAAATCCAGGGCATGCTGAGTGACTCCAGCCAGGTCTCCTAAGCAACCAAATTGGCCCGGTTGCTAGGGAGGGTAGAGTCACATGGGGTTACCTCCTCGTGGTCGCTATACTGTGTGGTTCTCGCTCTCGGTGGGGCACATGGTGAGTTGTGCATGGATGCCTCGAAGAATAGCGTGGGCCTCCACACGCACTATGTCTCCGCAGTAACGCACTCAACAAGCCACGTAATAAGATGCGTGGATTGACTGTCTCAGATGCGGAGGCAACTGAGATTCATCCTCTGCCACCCAGATTGAGGCGAGTCACTACGCCACCATGAGGACTTAGAGCGCATTAGGAATTGGGCATTCCAAATTGGGGAGAAAAGGGAAAAAAATATATATATATTTTTTTATATCTATACACAATTTACCATCATATTTAATCAAACTACACAATGATCACTCTAAGACTTTATAGATATTACAGTTACATTTTTTGATAATGCATGATTTCCTGTAAAGCTGCTTTGAAACGATGTGTGTTGTTAAAAGCGCTATACAAATAAAAATGACTTGACTCGCCAGATGCAGGGAGAGACATAACATCATCCCCAGCATCAGAACTGCTGAACGTGATGAGGTCATGAGTTCCTGCAGAGGGCCGAATCTCACCACGCACATACTGTATCGGCATAGATGCAGTATATGGAGATTGAGGGGCTTGCGGGGCATGTGCCGGCACGAGGTCCACATCAAATTCATCCTGCTCGACCTTGGAGCCCCACTGTGCACCATTGCGTGATCCCTCGGGAGTCACAGAAGAGGCGGGTGGGAGGGCACGGGAGGCTGAATCATCCCTCAGAACGAGGGCGATTCACGAGCGAAGCGTCTTGTGACTCATGCCCTCACAGTGAGGGCAGTCTGTCTCTATGAATGCAGCTCTCATGCAGATCTGACGGCGGTATGTGTCCCTCGTATAAGGAACACTAACAGAATGACATCTTTCAAAAGACGCGAACACGTAAGCGGCTCTTTTAGTTATATATACAGTATTCTGAGAAATGGTGTTTGCGCGCCCACTTTTATATCGGACAGCTTTGCGCCTAAAAGGATGGAGCTTAAACACCATAGCCAATATTGGCGTTATTGTAGAAAGGTTTCAGCTAAGTCATGTAGAAGGTCACTCCCCATAGTGTCAGTTTAGTGACGCAATGTCAAGTGTACTGAATCGTAAGGGAACCATGGTTACGCAATGTTTATTTTAACATGAGAGATGAAGATTCACATCACTCTTTGTTATTTTGAGTTAATTGAGACATTTTACTGTAATATTTTTCATGTTATGTACTGTTATTATGGTAATATTTCCCATGAAGTGTGTAGTTATGACAATACATAATTAACTATTTTGCCATCCTAGCTAAACTTTTGATTGTACATTCTGATTGTAAACTGTAATATTTTTTATATGATGTACTATTTTAAGGTAATATTTATGAAGTTCTGTAGTTATGACAATACAAAATGTACACTTTGTCCTAGCTATACTTATGATTGTTTACTTATGAAATGTAAGGTTGAAGTTATTAGAAGTGGCCATTAAGTGTGTTAAGTCTTGAAGCATTATAGAAGCTACTAGACATACAATTGTCAATTGGGTTTAATTTGATAATGCATTTGTACCTGTTTGATTTGATTCACTCGTGTTATTTATGTCAGATAAAATAATAATAATAATAATAAAATAAAAAAACAGCAAAGGTCAGACTATCTCTATTACATTGCAATTAAACCATTTTGTAATTTAAAAAAAACAAAAAAACAAATGGCCAACTGACCAATGACTTGACCAACAAACTCCATTTTTCCATGCATTTGGTCCCTAGGGACAGTTAATTTTGGACACTGCTTGGGTGCCACATGGTGGTTCTTGATTCAACCAATGCAGAAGACTGTCTGATAAAGTGACTCTAAACATGTGAAAAACTGACATTTGTTTTCAGATGGATTTACAAATCACTTTGTACATGCCCTCACCTGTCATTCGTGAGAGTAAGTGAAATCCTGCTTCCTGTTGACCAGCCACTAACTGGCCCTCTGTCCTCATGTCTGGATCTGGACTCTGTCACAATGCCCCCTGCAGGAGACACACTCATCTGCAGGGACAGGGACTCCATGCTACGATGCAGCCCAGAGAGACGGGGGTAGAGTGAGGGAGAGCCACCAGCACTGCCCCCTCGGCCCACTGTGTCACTGGAGAAACATTCAGAGGAGTTGACATTGAGGACGGGAGCCGGGCTGGGGGTCAGACAGGTTGTGTTTGGGCTGCTCATTCCTGATAGATCCTGTAGTTTGGAGAAGGGTGGCACTTTGGGAGGAAGTTGGTTCTCCACATCAACTATCCCACAGTCCAGGCTGTTGGAGTTTACCTTGTCCAGATGAGCAGGTTTGGGCAGAGATCTGGCACTGGGCGGCCTATGAATCCCAAGATACAGAGATTAATTAAAATTGAGACCCACACTATAAATTGATAATAAACAGAAATGCCACTTAGTGATGCATTTGCATCTGCTGTGCATAACATGCATTTGAGTTGTGAAGATAACTAGTGAAATATACAAATATTAGGGATGCCATAAAATATTGATATATCTATTATTGATTGGCACGTTATTTTATCAATATAATTATGAAGTATAGATATATTAAAATTAGCTGACATTTAAATTAGTAGCCTAATTTGCGTGCTTTCCAATTCACTCAGCTGGCCTCTGTTTATCAGACCACATGAGGGTGATATACTAGCCGGTCGCAGTCACGATGTCTCACACACACACACACACACACACTGGACAGCTGATGCGGCGCAGCAGATGGCAGTCAAAATTTACGTACTTCCAAGTTACGTTAAGGTTTCGTACTTCTTCAATAATGTAGTAAGTTATGTTGATGAGTATGCAGGTTAGTGTATGTAACTGGTGTAACTGCTCAAACTGAACAATTAGAAATGGCAACGTTTATTATGCAATTTCTCTGTATGTGGCCTTGAATAGGTCTTTCAAGCGGTCAAACCACAAAAAGACATACTTGTAACTGAAGATACATTGTGTAGACTATATGAAAGATACATATACACAATATATCATCCAGAGATGGCTAGAGTAAATAATTTTTGTCCTATGATGATGATTTCGGTCGAATTTAATGGAAAACTATGCGAGTTGTGCTCAGAATTTTGACACTAAGCATTGCCGTTGTGTGTGTAACTTCGTGGAAAATAACTGTTGTGAATTTTAGAACGCATCATAATGTCCGCCAGACACGTCCAGTGTCCCTTTAATTACCCTTTAATTGCCACTCACACTTTACCAAAGTTTTGCTGAGAAAAATATTTGAAAAGATAAAGATTATTGTGCAACGAGCAACCCTATTTATATCTGAAAAAAATTCCGATAATCATCTGGAAAATCGTGAAAAAGGCATAGATCCCAAGCCAAATAAATATATACAGTGGGGTCCAAATGTCTGAGACCAATAATGAAAAAACTTTTATTTTGAATTCTATTTGGCTATTTTTAAAAATATATATCATTACAAACTAACTTACCACTATAACAATATGAGTGAAAAGCTGACATTAAAAATTTTAATTTCAGAATCTCTTAGTATTTATTATGTTTTGCTTTATGTTAACATGGTCAGTGTCACAACTCTACTTACATTTGTTTAGCGAACTTTCAGGTTTTTCATTTTCAGGTTTAAATTCAATTTGAAATCCCAGATTTTCAATGTGGTCTCAAGCCTAATTTACACAATGAAAGGAGTCAAAACATTTTTACCTCAATGAACTAAAGCACCCTAGGTGAATGAAGCTTACGTTTATACTAAACCACAACAACGATTAGTTTTAACCAATCATCACCACTCTTTGACTAGCTGATGACTTCTAGTTCAGGAATTTCAGGGATGTGCATTAACATCAGAAAACAAACACCTTAGGAGAACAACAATGTCAGTGCATTTCACCATAATTTTTAGGCAAACTAAACAAAGCCTGTTTGCCCAATAAGTTTAAATTAGCTTTCAGATTTTTGGATCCCACTTTACGTTTAAGGATTAAAGGGTGCACATATGTCGGTTGCTCACACCATTTCCTAAGAAGGCGTGATGCGCCCAAGCAGATGACAAAATGTCTTGTTCAGTGCATCTACACATTAGAGTTTAAGCTATGTCAGAGAACGCTGTGAACGTAGGAATAACGCAAGGGGTTTGTGAAAGTGACACTCCTTTATCCAACCAAAAGTTTATTTGTAACTTTGGCTGCAAGGCACTCTGATGTAGGTATCTAAGAAGAATTGAAAATTGAGATTCAAGAAGAATTGAGTGTTTCAGAAAGGCTGGTCCAATTGTGCTTTTAGAAATCCAATTCACTGTTTTTAAACTTAAATTCAAACCCTCTCTTTCCAATCACTCAAAACGGATCTCACCTATTCCTATCCTTCAAATGCTCCAACAGAGCTTTCTCTAGAGTGTAAGTGCCCACACTTGTTGCAGTCGAATCAGGTTATGACACAAAACTAAGATTATCATGGAAGACATCTATCAGTTGATCCTTTATCGCATTGCATCTGATTAAGACACAGTCTCTTGATAATGATCATATAATAAATACGGAGACAAAGACTTTTGGCCTTATCGGTTAATCTTACCTTTGGGTGTTTGGAGAGGGCAGCTCTGAATATTTCCCCAAGCTGGATGGTTGCCGAAGTCCCAAAAGCTTGGAAGGTGGCTCCAGTCCAGACTGTGTTGGAGTTAACGTACCGTTCTTTAACGAGTTACCTCCACAACAATCAGAATCTGATGTCACTGCTTTGGCTTTGGCCTTTTCCTTCTCACGGTCGGTCTGATTAACTGGGCCAATACCTCCTGTACTAGCACGGCTTGAGATCTTTCCACTGCCTGGTTCCTTCAGTCTGGACTGGGTGGGGACTGTTTTTAGGCCTTGTAGACCAGTGTCCATGTTGCTGCTAACAGGGCGAGTGCCAGGCCGACCTCCCGTCAGACTCAAGGTGCTGGACTTTGCAGGTCTTGGAAGACTACGATACTGGATGTTGTTGCGTGCATTTGGAGCCATGAAACCTGGATCACAGTTTGAAACATCAAGGCTGGTCTTCCGTCCTCCACCTACACCACCATTAGAAGGTTTCACAGGAATACCAGTGGTTTTAGGTGCTTTGCTAACAATCGCAGAGTCTCCAGAAACTGGATTTCCACCAGTTGATAGCACAGTGGCAGTGCCAGTTGCAGGAACCGATTTTTTGAAACCGAAGGAATTTACAGTGGCAGAAGAGGGACGGACCAGGCCGGAGGGAGGTTTTTGATGTTCACCACGATCTTTGCCTGCATCCGAACTTGAACGTTGTAAGCCAGCTGTTTTTACTGCCATTTTGGTTTTATCCACGACTCGCTGTTCGTTCTTTGTAACTGCAGGCAAACGCAAATAAACATAATCAGCACATGTACCCATAATTAACAATATTACCCTAATACAAACATCATTCCAAGCTTGTATAGATGGAAAATTATAGCTTGGAAGAGTATATTTGGGACTGAATGTTTGTCTCATTTCTGTTTACATACCCTATCTAGGCAGCTATTGCCAGTGATACACAGTTTAAAGTGTGACCCTATTAAAAACATACACAATCACACTGTTAATTAGAGAAGTTATACAAAAAGAAAAGTAACCATTCACATAAACATTAAATCTTCAATGTGGTCTATCTATAAACAGCAGCACATGTTCTGAAATATAGTCTTAGCAGTTCATGCTAAGGCAAGCATCACTTTTGTTCATACTTAGGGTTAGAGGGTTGTGCTACAGGCATGAATGATACCTCAAAACGTGCAGCTTACTAATGAGAAGCATGGTATTAGTTTTCTAAACTATCAGACTTACAATTTTCGCCTGACAGAAGATAAAACATTCAAAAAAATCCAATAGACTTTCAATGAAGGATGGACCTGAGCCATATTTGGAGACCATAACAGAGATATACACAGAGACTTGGGGGTGGACTCTTTTGACTTGGGGACCAACCAAAACCACCTAGCAACCAACCAGAATACCCTAGCATTGTAGCAGCAAGATTTGCATGGACAAGCACCATTAAAGGAATACTCCGGGGTTAATACAAGTTAAGCTCAATCGTCAGAATTTGTGGCAACATTGTTTATTACCACATAAAATAATTCTGACTGGAACCTCATTTATAAAGAAAAAAGCTAAAATCATGGTAACAGGAAGGCACTTACAATGGAAGTGAAGGGGGCCAGTCCAAAGTGCTAAAATACAGACTGTTTCAAAATCTGTGTAAAGTTACATCAAATTAACCCCCTAATCTTTTAAATGCACTAACGCCATTAAATCCCTAATTTTAAATAAATCTATTTCACCATAGATATTTGATGGTTTTCTGACACTGAGCGGCTTGTGCTTTACGCAACCACTAACCACACCCTACATTAGGGGTCGGCAACATATGGCACGCATGCCAGCATTGGCACGCGGAGGGGTAATCACTGGCACGCAAGCATCGGCGAGAGAGAGGCAGACAATTTTATTTATATAAATTTCGCACCTGCATTCCAATCTATATCCAATCACTATTAAAGTGTGATGAGACTCACGCTGTGCGTGCAAGCCATTTGCGCATCACGAGCCAGTAGCGTGTCACTTTTGGTTAATCGGTTAATGCTTCCGTCAGGCTGCGCGGATGAAAGCCTACATTCCATGTTTCATTTGTTTCTTTTTGCTTTCAGAACAACACATGCTATAATAAGGAAAATACCACTATTAATCCTTGAGATTTCCAACCAAGCACAGAGGTTCACCCTTCTTAAACCATGGTCACACTCAAAATTACATTAAACGATTAAAAGAGAAAACATAAACCAACATCGGCACAGCCATTGACCAGGAAAATAAAAAATGGCACTCCATGTCAAAAAGGATACCGACCCCTGCCCTACACACACACTGGGAAACACACCAGCCCTCTTACTTAAAATAATGCAGTGGATAGTGGTACAATCCACTGCAGGTATGCAAGTTTATTGCTTATGTTGGAGACTTTAATTCACTCAAATGTATCCAACAGACCACATGAATATTAAAGAGGTGAACTATGACAAAGGACTCTTGACGAACACACTGGTGGAGGTATTAGAAATAAACGGAGTGGGTATGGCACAGCCGTTAGAGCACTGACAACACTAAATGGGTGAACTCGCAAAGCCCACCCTGACGGACATCTGGATCCCCTCAGTGATATTTATAAATACGCAAGAAGAACGAAGCCAAAACACTTGTGTAATCGTGACTTGATCACTGAACGAGAGTGAAAACACACTGAACAGATTGTTCGCAAACTCTAAAATTGGCTTAGCTACAACAACGGAATTCGAAATACGTGAAAACCCTTGCAGGAGTAACTTAAACATTTAAACGGCTCAATTAGCAGACCACACAACAAATAAAAATGGCATATCAGTGAAATACAGCATGAATTACATCTGTCATGGGTCACTGTAATTCACACCAGTTGCCACCCAGGACGACAGCCAACACAAGTAAATACATCGGACAACTTGAGATGAAAATTAGATGTGAAAAGAAATATGTTGAACTGGAATATTTCGGTCCATTAATGTACTGGATTAAACACTAGCACAATCGTATAAATATGATATGAAGGGGAAGGCAAAGCTAATTTTTTACACATTTGTTTAGACTGGAGGGAATGAGTACAAGGGAGTTACAAACAAAAAGGTTGAACAGGGAGACAAAGTGGCTAACCGAAACAGTCTAACCATTAAGCTATCAGACTGACAGAGATACAGCTGCGAAGAGAGGAGCGGAGATAGATGTAATTTGCCCCGCTGATACTCTAATACTATAACTGTCAGGCTTGTACAACAAAATATATACTTTACATTAAACATTGTCTAACTAAACATTACAAGACTGTGGCTCGGATTAACAATGTGTCAGTGAGATTGTGACATAATGAAGATCCATTTCCCCAACGACCATTAATTGTGTTGGCTAAGGCAAGCGTCACTATTACGACTGCTCATACTGGCAATGTTTCGAAACCCCTAACCCTAAGCATTAAACTTTTGTGCATAGCTCATCATGCACCATTTGTGATACAGACATGAATGATAGCCCAAATCACCAGGCTTGTTGAACAGAGGTGTGCTAGTACTATTCTAAATGATCAGACTTGCGATTTACGCCTGGTAGGTGAAAAAATCTGGGCTCATTCATTCAGAATATGTAAAAATCTTTTTGGGGTTAAAAACATGGGCCCTTCTAGCACACAGCCCAGAGAATCCATGAGACTGATCACGTGGAGAGAATTATCTTCCCTCTATCTGAAGAATGGGATGCCATAAAATAAGAGGCTGTACTACATAGACATATTGCATGACAGGGATAGAGTTCTCCATTATATAACAGTATTTTTAAATATGGATATTTGAGGTCCAATTCCAGGGAACAATACATCGTAAAGACTGAATAAAAGCTGGAACTAATTCTTACTCGCTGTTTCTATCCAAGTTGCGAATTTAATTTATGCGAAAAACCATATTATAGCAAAAACAATTTGCGAATAAAGCCACGTTTCCATCCAAGGGTGTTCAAAAGGATGAAACTGTAACTTCCGGAGAAATTGTAGCCACCGTGAGTGTTTTAATAATAAAATACTGGCGGTTTAGAACACTCAGACAAAACACTTTAAAGAACTTTGTCTCTTGTTTGGGAGCGACAGCACGTCACACACTTCTGGGAGCGCTATATATGTGTATTCATCCATCCTTATGACTATACCGTGTGGATCTATAAGATATTTTTCAAAAGTGTCAATATATCTTCTCTTCCATACAGTTCAAGTTTGTTTTCGACTTATTTGCTCTACAAACTCTTTGTAGGCTTTGGAATTTCTAGATGCTGTTATTTCAGGATGACCAGAGCAACATTTCAGATGCGATGATTGGCCCGCCAGTAGGTCCAGTAATGAACAAGTTTTTCAGTCACATGACCTTTTTGATGCACAACTTTTATTCCTAACAAATTCAATAGGAGATTATTCAGTAAATGTGTTTCCATCATAGTTTATGCGCATTTCTTCTTATCGAATAAAAAATGTATCCACCTCAAGCGAGCGAATAATTTTTTATGCGCATTTTGGAGATTTATTCGCATCTTGGTGTTTCCATCCAGCAGTTGATGGAAATGTAACAGTATGTGGATATAATCATGCCACATCATTCTTTTTCCAGTACCAACTCTTGCTCGGTCTGTCCAATCAAAGTGCCCGTCCACAGGAAGAGGCAGATAACGCTGACACACACGTTTCACTTGCCTGTCGGTAGTGTCTACACACTAGCTGAAAGACTAATGACTACTTTACTCCGCTGTCTCTGGAACAAACCACTCCACTCAAATGTTCAAGTTTTTGCTGTCCTGTTGGCATTCGGTTTGGCTGACTTAGAGACCTGCACAATAACCCTTTTTCCTGTGGACGTCAGGAACAAAATGCTTTGCGATTTGTCAGAGTTTGCCATTCTTAGACAATCTACGTGGCAACTGGGTTCTACAGTAAAATATGGCCCCAGAATAGTTGTGAGTTACATGCAAGACAACCTCCTTTGTATTTAAGGAAAAGTCCACACAAAATGAAAATGCTGTTTACTTACCCTTAAAGAAATGTTCTGGGTTCAATCAAGTAAAGCTCAATCAACTGTATTTGTGGCATAATGTTGATTACCACAACAAATAATTTTGACTTGCCCCTCCTTTTCTTAAAAAAAGAAAATAAAAAAAAATAATCAAAGTTAAAGTGCGGCACTTATAATGGAAGTAAATGGGACCAATTTTTGGATGGTTTAAAGGCAGAAATGTGAAATTATAATTTTATAAAAGCACTTTCATTAACTATAGTGTTAAAACTCATGTGTTATATGAGCTGTAAAGCTGTTTAAATCATCATTTTACAGTCACTGCATGATTTGTTGACATTACATCGTCATTTCATATCTTTACACAGAAAAGGTTAGTAAGTGATTTTATCACACTAAAATAATGTTAACACAAATCTTGTTTATGTCTTATGGCCATACTTTTGAAATAGTATTTTAACATTTACAGATTTGCCCCATTCTCTTTCATTGTAAGTGCCACGCTGTAACCCAGATTTCTGCCCCCTTTTGAAGGGGCAAGTCCAAATACATTTTGTGGTAATCAATATTATGCCACAAATGCTGTTGACTGAGCTTTACTTGTATTGGATGCGGAATATTCCTTCTCCTCTAACCTGTATGCTTATTTTGTATGGTATTTTTTATTTTCCCATGGAACACAAAAGGAGATACAGTATGTAGAGTAGGGCTGTCAATTTAACACGTTAATTTAGTGTGATTGATTATATATATATATAAAAATAATGCATCAAAAGAATTAACGCAATTAATCATGCCTCCTGACTCCTGATGCAAATTCCATAATAAAAGTACATATTTTCCTATCATCGGAGCAATTCAAGCTTGAAGTACGTTACTTCATGTTTTTACGGGCCATGTCAGCAGGGAGCCTCCAGCATGCCTAAACAAACCTCACAAACCTCTATAAAGAAGTCTTCAGATGCAAAGTATAAACTTTGTAAAGAATAAGCTTTTTCGATTGCCTAATGAATACTTTATTCATCTCCACAATTATGCAATATATTTTAATCTGAATATATGAATTATAAATATATATGCCGATTAATTGATCAAATTAATATATCATATTTCAATATTTTCTGAGAAAGGCCCCCAAATAAAGAAAACTAAATATAATTAATACATAATAATTCAAATAATTATATATATATATATATATATATATATATATATATATATATATATATATATATATATGCATACTGTACATACACACACATTCAGTATAATTATATGTAATAGCCCTACATTTTGAGAAATTTTTACATCAAGCTCCAAAACTAAAAAAAAACTAAAATAAAATAAATAAAATAATAATAATAAAAAAAAACCACCACAAAAGAAGTCTATACTATATTAATTGTGCACTACATTTAAGTCCAACCACATGATAGTTTTGTGTGACTGAATCATAAATCGTTATTCACTAAAAATAATTTTTTGATTCAGATTTAATGTTGTCAGTGACTTGCATATGCAGCAACCAATCATGATGCATCAGTTTCATTATGAGGAATGAATGGTGACATTTGAGAGCTTCAGCAGAAGGTAATATTTTCAGGTAATAACAAAAAAAATGTCCTTACAATTAGCTATCATATGTCTTGGACAATAGTCAAATGGAGTACTTTTATGGTGTTTTTTTTTTTTTTTTTGGTGTTCCATTTTGGAGCTTGACAGACATTGTCACTATGAATTATAGTAGTATGAAAAATAGTTGCATGAAGATTCTGCACAAATAGAATTTTTTTTCTACATAAAAAAGAAATAACAGCATATAAGTTTGGAAATATTTAAGGGTGAGTAAAACATTTAGAATTGTAATTTTTTGGTGAACTGTTTCTTTAAACTGCTTTGAACCATTTTGCTGAACATGCAAACATTTTAACTTGGATGGAAAATGTCCAAAGTGTGTTTTCAGAATATAAGCAGATCATGTTGCACAGTTCATAGGGTGCAATCTCTTAAATCTGGTCTATCTGTCATTCATCCTCTTCTGTGTGTTTGAAAACATGACCACATTCAACACCACATGAGTAGCAGACATATGCATAAGTGTTTACGTGCTGACTACATTTCAACACATACTGGCGAAATGAAAGACTAAATATGCCTGCCTTTCATTAAAGTGACATCATGATGTAATATACAGTACAGCATCCAGATGGTCTCTTTCAGGTCAACTGCATCAGAGGTGGGTAGAGTAGCCAAAAATTGTACTCAAGTAAAAGTACAATTACTTAAAAAAAAAAAAAAAAAAAATACTCAAGTAGAAGTAAAAGTGCTAACATAAATAATTACTTGAGTAAGACTAAGAAAGTACTCAAACAGTGAGTAACTCATTACTTTCACAAATGACATAATGGATGTTAACTCCCTACATTCCATTACATAATTCACATTTAACATGTATTACAGAATTATTATTTTTATTATTATTAATGGATATTCTGTCATCATTCATCTTCATGTTGTTCCAAACCCATATGACTTTCTTTTTTCCATACAACACAATAAGGAGATTTTAGACAGAATATTAGCATTGGTCACCATTTACTTTCACTGAATGCATTGTGTATATATATATATATATATATATATATATATATATATATATATATATATATATATATATATATATATATATATATATTGAAAGTGAATGGTGACTGAGACTGTCAGTCCTTAACATTCTGTCTAACATATTTTGTGTTCCACATAATACAATGGGTCACACGGGTTTGGAACAACATCAGGGTAGGGAAATGATGATGGAATATTAAATTATGGCTGAGCTATCACTTTAAAGGGATAATTCACCCAAAAATGAAAATTCTCTCATCATTTACTCACCCTCATGCCATCCCAGATATGTATGACTTCCTTTCTTCTGCAGAACACAAATTATGATTTTTATATGAATATTTCATCTCTGTAGCTCCATACAATGCAATTGAATGGGTGCCAAAATTTTGATGCACCAAAAAGCACATAAAGGAATCATAAAAGTAATCCATACAACTCCAGTAGTTAAATCCATATCTTCAGAAGTGTGGGTCAGAAACAGATCAATATTTAAGTAATTTTTTTGCTAGAAGTTCTTCTCCCAGCCCAGCAGGGGGCGATATGCAGAGAATAATGTGAGTCACCAAAAACAAAAGAAGAAGAATGTGAAAGTGATCTGTGGGTGCTTCTCATTTCTGAAATTGTGACTCCTCGTTTCCTTTTCTCATTTCCTTGCTCCACCCTCTTAGGAATAAGGAAAGGATGGAAGGAAAGGAAACGAGGACTGAGGAATCAAAGCAAGACGTATTTGTAAAATGGAATGTCCTGCTCACTCACGCGTCACTTCAGAGTGTCATTTCTGCACAGCTGCATTACGTGGAGCGCTTGACATTCATTGTTGAAACTTTATTTATTGATATTTCCATAATAAAACCTAATAATTCAAGATGCACAGTTAAAGTATGTAACAATTGTGGTTTATTTAAACTGTAAAGGTGAAATATTAATTAAAACTGTTGTGTCAGATGTGAAGAGAACTTATGCATGCATCATGTGCTTTGACCAAAAAGTCTTCCGCATAGGAAGCTTCGGTGTTTCCTCACTCAAGTATCCTTGGTAAGCTCCCTCTGTCCTCGATCCTCGCCTCCTCGCGGTGCATTTAGAGAATCGATACGTCCTTCACGATGGCGGGCTTTGACCGATTTCTGGGTCACAGGCTCGAGAACGGAGGAGTGAGGAAACGAGGATGCACAATTTAGGAAATGAGAAGCACACTGTTTCTCACCCACACCTATCACATCGCTTCTGAAGATACTGATTTAACCACTGGATGAATTACTTTATGCTAACTTATGTGATTTTGTGCTTTAAAATGTTAGCACCCATTTACTTGGATTATATGGATCAAAAGAGCTGAGAAATTCTTCTAAAAATCTTCATTTGTGTTCAGCAGATGAAAAAGTCATACACATCTGGCATAAGGGTGAGCAAATGATGAGAGAATTTTAATTTTGGGGTGAACTATCCCTTTAAGGGCTCTTGTCAGATCTGGATGAATTTGTCAATAAGAAGAGAGGTTTTGAAACATTTCTAGTAATTATTACGGTGAAAACGTGAATGATGTCCCACAGGGACATTTATATAATGCTGAAATATAAACCAAAGGAAGATCATGTTTTATTAATGCCTACTTTCGCTATTTTATAGCTTTTAGCTCTTATTTCAGTGTAGTTACAGTTTTCAGTGTCGAAAGAATTTAGATCATTAGTTCTGTACACAGTACCGCCGCTCCCTAAATGCAGAGTATGCAGCCTGCGTAGGGCACCGTGTGTAGAAATGCTGTCTGTTCGCGCTCCAGTTGTCAATTACACGTTCGGCAGAGCAAAAGGCATTTACACTTAACGTGGCTGTTTACATGGATTTATAAAGTTAATCAGCCCAAATAGTTGCAATAGTTGCCAGTACACACGCGAGGGCATGGGGTAAATGTGTAAATACTGCTCATGACATGCGGGACAAAGCGCGTTGATATATTGCTGCACTGATTTAAAAATGTACACTTAAAAACTGATGTCACAAGTGCCCATATTTACAGAATTACCCTGAAAATGACCATCACCATATCACAGAAAAGCCCGTGTTATCATCAAAGCCATGATTTACCTCAGCGTGCTGCCTTAAATTGGAGCTGCAATTTTAATCTTGAAATATCAGCTTGTCTTTGTGTAAAATGGTGTTGCATGACGAAACTATTCTTTTTTCACTGTGCGGAGCGAAGAAAGTGTTTCACTTAGTTAGAAAAGCATGATGCTGCAGCAGTGATGGATTTGGCTTGTGTGACAGTCTGTGAAAGTGCGCAGCTGTGTGAACTTCCGCTGTCGTAGAAGTCCCATTCAATAATCTCTCAATAATTTACGCATTAATTAAAATTAAACCCAGTAATGTAACGACAGGACATGTAACAAATTAAAAGTAATTTTCACTTTTAAACCTACTCAAAAGTAAACATTTTCCTAAAAAGTTACTCAAGTAAATGTAATGGAGTAAATGTAGTGCATTACTACCCACCTCTGAGCTGCATAAATGCCTATTGTGTTCCCCACTGTGGCTCTCACTTTGCTTGGAAACAACAAATTACCTCTTATACTAATTACGGCTCTTTTGATTCAAAACATTAACTTTCTAGTTGTAAATTGTGAAAGCAACTGAACTGGGTGTAAAACAAGCAAATGGGGTGAAGCAAAGACAGGAAGAGGAATAGTGGGTGGTGGTGGATGATTTAAGGTTTCAGGGCTGTTATCATGCCCCTACCCACCCCTCTTACCAGGTGGGGGACAACAGCTGGCCAGGCCTGGTGTCAACCCACCACTCCAGCACTGAGCCGAACAGGGCGTCTTTCTCTAGGAGTGATTCACTCCATGCCAGCAGCAGAATCAGGCTTTGTTGAAGCTCTGTATTGGATCTAATGACCCAACACTAACTGCCATCAACTGAGTTTGCCACAGAGACTGAGAGCTGCATTCAAAGATGTGGCCGATAAGAAAAGTGTCTTTGTTTTTAGATGAGGTTAATGCCATTGATACTGGCATTGGTTTTACTCTATAATCATCCCTTGATTTGTTGATTCAATGGTCACTTAATGCTCTCAGATGATGACATTAAAACAGTATATTTTGGGCATATTTGTTCATTATAATTTAAGATGGTTTGGCAAGATTTGGAGGTACAGTTCTACTGAAACTTCTACTTGATCCCTTATGAAAGATGTTTTAGGGTGTATTTTCATACCATCCGGGCACACTCAAATATTAGTCTATGCTCTGAATGGAATACTAGTGTATTGCTTGCATACAGTGCAGTACACACTTTATCCTGCCAACTATAAAAAAAAAAGTAGGCATGTGATAAATAATAAAGTTGGCTTTGCTGATTAAAAGAAGCATTTGCTATCCCTTGTGTTAGTTCCAAAATATATCATCAGCCTTATTTAAAATAAATAAATTAATAAAATAAAATAAACTTCTAGGGAATTTCGTAAATACTCTGTAAAAAATCGTACGTAAATATTTCAGCATATAGGCTATGTGTGCTATAAATAAATTGTTTAGCCTATCTCACATCTATTTCTTCATTATATTGGCCATCGACCACCCCACACTCTAGATCAGTATGTAGCAGGTCATTTGAGTATTCTTTGTATACAGAAAATTTGCATACTAATCAAAGTATACATACTGTATACTGCAGGCATTTTATGATTAGTATGGTAGTATGCTATTCTGAACTTAGCCATACATCATCTATATAATGTCAGTGTTGTGACATCACTGACCTCCTGGTACTTTGAGCATGCTCTGTGTAGTGTGCGTGATCGGTGAGGTCACGCCTACAGGAGGGTTGCGGCTCTTCTTCAGTCCACTGGGTGGGTGGCTGAGCGTCTGCGGTTTCTTCAGTTCACCTTTGACGGCCGTGTCATCCTGCACTCGACTCTTTTTCCACTTGTTGGATGACTCGGCCTTAAGGCTGCCCGTTTCATATCCTCCCCTGGTCCGGCACTGAGTCTTCCCCTCCTCGTTGTACCAGGAAAGGCCGCTTTCAACCAGCGAGCGTTTCTCGGCATCAGTACGCAGCTGAGGGAAAATAGTTAATGTTGAAAAACAGCCACTGGCTATAAATATATATATATATATATATATATATAAAAATAAAAAAATAAAACACCTGAGACAAAGTTCTAAAGATATGTGCTAAAATTACGTTGTTAACATTTTCAAACCACTTTTACTAACATGTTCCTTGCACTTCAAGTCTTCTGAAGCCAAATTATAGCTTTGTGTCACTGCGATTTAAGTCATTATTCACTGAAAATCTTCCCACCACGGCAATCAAAACTTCAAACTTGCCACTTCAAGATATTTAAATTATGGCATTTGTTCTCACACGTTTAATGACTGATCACAACATACTTAAAATACAATAGGCAAACATAAGTGAGATCTGAGGCCTACAGCAAAAGGAAAGACTTTCAGCGAAGAGCAATTTTTCAGTCAGTGGTGCATTTATGGTGCTTTTTGTTTTGTTGGAAAACAATACTTGACAACCACTCATCACTGTCTGCTTTCATATGAACATATGAAAGTCATACACAATGAGGGTGAATAAATGACAGAATGTTTATTTCTCTAATTGTTTAATTGTATTTTTAACTTGAACTGCTGCCACTATGGTTGCACCTATGCAGTGTTAGGTGTTCTACTAATTGCTATCCGATGATACACAATAGTGTCCAGTTAAAAAGGATGTAGCACCATGATTCACTCTCTGTTAAATGGAAAAAGAGACAGTTTTTCATGTCAACATGAAAAAACACCAAACATGGAAGTTGTGTTTCTGTGACCAGTTCTGCTTTGTGAGATGCATTGTGGTCACATTCCATCGCAAGCAGTGGAGATGAATAAAACTAACAGACGCTGAGAGCAAGATAAATCACCACACCACAGAACACATTCTTCAAAACTGCTGCGAGAGCTCCATCCCAGAGCAGTGTGACTTTGCTTAGGGAAACCTAAATCGTTTGTTCAGGCTCTACGCTCTAAGTTTGTTTAGTCCCTACACTCTATGTTTGTTTAGGCTCTACGTTTGATCAGGCTCTATACTCTACGTTTGTTTAGTCCCTATGCTCTATGTTTGTTCTCTCCATACACTCTTCGTTTGTGTAGTCCCTACATTCTATGTTTGTTTTGTCCATACACTCTTAGTTTGTTTAGTCCCTATGCTCTACTTTTGTTTAGTTCCTACACTCTATGTTTGTTTACGTTCTATGATTGTTTAGTCCCTACCAGTGTTGTAGTACTCGAGTCCGACTCAAGTCGCGATATTGATGACTCGTGACTCATCTCGGACTTGAACATTAATGACTCAGACTTGGACTCGAGCATTGGGTGCATTCTGACATGGAGGGAGGACTCATTACAACCATTAACTTTTGTGTTCTGCCCTTTTATGGCATGAGTTCACATGCTGGTCATGCGAGCGTGCGCGGATTTCCCTGCTTTCACTCTCAAAACTGGATGTGCACTCTCAAATTTTCCTGCTCTCGCTCAAAGAGTGCATGTGCATGCTCAAAACATGTCATGTGTACTCGCAAATCTTTTATAACGCAAAATAACTCTGCCTCTGTATATTCATACAAATATTCTGCCTCTGTAGACGTGGTATAGCGAGGGAGAATACCAGAGTTTGAGTCGGTGGTGCATAATGCATGGTTAAAGTCGTACTGTAACAATGATACTCTGATGCCCACTGACAATGTAAGAGACATGAGCAAATCAAATGACAGAAACCGTTAACAAAGGACGCGTTGCGACTCAAGTCCTCTCAAAACTTTCACCTCAGTAGAAAAATTACCTGCACAAGTTTGTCTAGAACGCTTTAAGGATTTTTCCGAATCTATGTGGCGGCACATACTAAAATATGTGGAACAAAATCGTAAATTATTATTACGAGTTACAATTATAATGGAAACATAAGATCGTGTTGATGCGTGTTCATGCGTTTATGACAGGTGCAGTTTCACACAGAGACTGGCTCACGTGATGCCAGTTTATCACAAATGTAGGCTAAAACAGTTAAGTAATCCCATTGTTAAAAGGACAAACATCCATCCATGAAAAATCATGTGAATTGTTCCAACGCCTGAATTATAATGAATTTTGATAAAATAACATTAAAGGACAATACCTGAAAAAAATAAAATAAAATAAATAAATAAATAAATGGCAAGAAGGCACTGTTGTTTACAGTGGAAAGTTATTTTTCTGACATCTCATTTTTGATTTCCTTGATTATTGTATAGGCCTATATACAACATTGTGATAGATAGATAGATAGATAGATAGATAGATAGATAGATAGATAGATAGATAGATAGATAGATAGATAGATAGATAGGACTTGTATGCAGTTATTGGCGACTCGACTTGGACTCAGACTTGACAAGTGAGGACTCGGACTCAACTCGGACTTGAGATCTAGTGACTTGACTACAACACTGGTCCCTACACTCTATGTTTGTTTACGTTCTGATTGTTTAGTCACTACATTCTATGTTTGTTTAGTCTCAATGCTCTATAGTTAAACAGTCCATATGCTCTATGTTTGTTTAGTCCCCATACTCTACATTTATTTAGGTTCTCCGCTCTACATTTGTATAGTCCCTAAACTCTATGTTTGTTTAGGCTTTATGCTCTGCATTTGCTTAAGCTCTAAGTATTTATGTATGTTTAGCCCCTAAACTCTATGTTTGTTTAGACCCTACACTCCATATTTGTTTAGTCGCTACACTTTATGTTTGTTTAGACTCTACAATCTATGATTGTTTAGCCCCTACGCTCTACTTTGATAGTTCCTACGGTCTACACTTGTTTAGGCTCTACATTTCTATGAAGTGGTTATACCCTGTAATATACCTTTAATGACAGATAACTATGAGGTTTATGCCAGAATTACGGAATTAAAAGTTTTTGTAGTACATTTGTGATAAAACATGGATGAATCTCCATGAAGAGACTGAATTCTAATTTAACGTAGGCATCCAGAGAAACGGAAAATCACGCTTCAAATGATAATCAAACAAAGAAATATTTTAAACAAGCACCAGAAATGGTTTTTAAGGGTAAAAAGACTTAAACCTTAAAACCTTACATGCACCTGGGGGTTCAATGACCATATCTATTTAAGGAGAAACCATTCACGCTCTGTGGAGGGGCATACCTGATTTATTTAAATGTAAATAACCTATTGTGAAAGGTCGACGTCATTCAAGCAGTGGCGGGCCATGCATTTAAAGTCTAAGCCTTCAGTGTGATCATGCCATTATGAAAACACATGCCTTTAGGCATCATACATTATGTCGCATCTAACTAATAATACCAATTGACATTTTAAAAACACGTCCACGCACAAAAGCCAGAACTTGAAATGACACTTAATGCTCAAGCAAGCCTAATTTTAACTGCAGCATGACTGTTTTGTGAAATGAACATCTCCCGAACAGACATTCAGAAATCATAATTATTCATATGAATCTACCAAGGAGGTCTATAATACTTGGAAAAATCTATCTAATAATATTTGTGATTTAAATGTTGCTTGTAATAAATTTTGTTTCGTCAGGGTACACGGTTATGCAGCGTTCCATTCAAGTTGGATGAGGGATATTCCTACTTGATATCTCCAACCAAAAATGCATTCCATTTCCCGATATTCGGAACTGCAACGCTCCCGTTAGCTTAGCAGGGGTTTGACTCTCATTAGAAATGTCTCCTAGTAACCCAACTGATAAACAATGCTGCAGCGCTAGCATTTGTGCTTCAGGTGTATGATTATCAAAAGAGATTATAATGTTTTATACACCTGTTTCTGCAGGCGTTTGTTAAACATGCTTTAATATCATATTATGTGGAAACAAACTCATTTATCGATATTATTTAATAAAGTGAATGTTTATCACATACTTTGTATATCTCCCTGAGTGTCGACATGTTTGTGTGACATCATGCCCATGCATCTTGGCGAAATCAGAGTTGAGAATTTCTGCACAAGCCTACAAGTTGTAATTCTGATTTAAAGATGCATTGCATTGCACTTTTCCTAGTAGGAAGTTGTAATATCTGACTTTTCGAGTTGAATGGAACGCAGCACTACTTTTCAAAACTTGATCCAACTGAATGCTCCAGCAGCCTAATTTACACTTAGAAAACTCCTGATGTTGCTATAACAATGCAAACAGCACTTACCAATTTGCTTGAAGTGAAAATCAGTCCTCCTTTCCTGATTAATAAATTATGTCATGCAGAACATCTTGTGTTTTTAAATCCATAAGGATCTCTTTCTCAATGGTGATGTGGCAGTGACAGCCGACTCATCAGACAGCTTGATCTTAACGCTTTTCACTCTTGAATTATGTACATCACTAAAAGCGTGATTGCGTCACTCAAGGCCAGCTAGAAGGCCTCGACCGGGACATATCCTAAAGATCACACCCACCAAGAACAAATAAATCAATCTGATTGGCTGATGAATCTGACAATCTGACTTTAGTTGCTCATTCATTTGCACTGTTGAGGGATTCTGTAGAAATTCTGAAGGCTTGAGGGGGTGGAGCTCAAACTCACGTGCTGCTTCGGGCATGCGATTTGTGAAACAGTTGTCACACTTTACTTGTAAGCATCAAGGAATAAATTCTGACTGGATAAACTTTTCATTTTTCTCTATTTGTTTGTAGATTAATTAAGAGTGGAAAGCGATAAAAAATGCATAGGCAAAAAGGTGATTGAGAATGAATGGATGAAAAATATTTATTGATTTGGCATGTTAGGTCAACAGAGAAGGCTTTGCTGGCCCTGAGAATTCGCCACTGCATTCAAGGTATGTCGGCTCACTCCTAAGGAATAATGGGATGCAGGCAAGCTCACATATTTGACCAACTAAGCCTTGTCTGAACACTGATGTTTGTATAACTGTGATGTTGATATGTAATTTCCTTCCCGCCGAGTGGGGGTCAGATCAAGAAAGAAGCCGAGTACTGTTGCCTGAGCCTCCTCATGAGTACAATACACACTCAGTTGAAGGGGGAGGGAGTTGGTATGTGAGTCTGTGGGGGGTTTAGAGGAACATTGTTACCAGTTTGATGGAGAGGATATTGAAAAGTGCCAGCAGAGAGTGGATCCTGGTGCCTTAACCTCATGAAGCAGATTACTGAGAATGTGGTCCTGGCAGAGAGGTTAATTAAATTTTATAATGGGATGACAGGGGGACACAGTGCTTACAATATGACATGCTTATAAGCCTGTTTTCATCAGAGGACCAATTAAGACAATTTCTACATACAACAGACCTTACTCAAATAAGACATCATGCTTAATTTTATAAAAAAAAAAAAAAAAAAAAGAATGACTGTGAAAAGTAAAGTTTTTTTTTTTTTTTTTACTAGCTGAATGATTGACAGCCAGGTACACAACAGTACAACATATTGAACGTACTGTATTTCACTCCCTCACAGCCTTGTTTTCAAATTAAAAGGTTAGTTATAGGTTCTGACTAAAGTCTATAAGGACATTAAAATTTCATGCAGAAATTGTGGCATAGATGCACTGTACAGAAATAATGTGGTGAAATGTCTCTCACAGAGTCAAGTTAAAGTGATTTTATGTTGTCAGAATGGCGGTCTGGTCTTTAACAAGTCATAACCAATACAAAGACACACACATGTTCACACACACAGAGGACTGAGTAACTCTACTTGGGAGTTCATCTTTGAGGATGAAACCAGAGCCTCCCTAAAGACTTCTTGTCCAGGGTAGAGTCACATCACTGTTTTTGGGTGGGATGAACTCTGTCGTGTGTGTTCTATGGTGATAGATTTCAGATGAGTATTGACTGAGTCAGTGTGCACTCCCTCAATCTAAAACGGTTAGTGGTTTGTAACACATTCATCCCATTAGCAATAAAGTACTGTGTGCTCGGTTTTGGTTTGCCAGTTCGACTGATCTAGTGTCATGTGTCTGTGTGCAAAGTCAGAAAGTAACCAAAACTGATGTAACAAACTTTGAAGAAGAAACATAAACTATGAGATCAATATGTCTATCCAAATAGATGTGAATTACCACAATGGCAGAATTTCGCCGGGAGCCAATGGGAGTGGTTGGCAGAGAGTTGAGGGAGGAGACTGCATTGAACTCTTCTGAGCTGAGGTTGTCTGAACCGTCACTCAAACCGCTGCTGATAGAACTGCTTTCATCCCAACTGCAAATAAAACATGAAAAACACCATCACTGTACTGAACCAGAGCTGTTGATCTTCATACATAATCAGACAAAATGAATAATCAATTGCTTAAAGGGGTAATTTTGGAAAACAGGTATTTCCATGTTCTTTAATCATTTGAAATAAAAAAGTTCATGTTCAAAAAGCAAATCCACCCAGTCCATTTATGGTAACTAAGCTGCCAAAACAGGTCATAAAATATGTGTAAAGTGTGTCATTTTTGCCCAACAAGCGGCACCAAAAAGAATAGCAAAAATAACTGTTTTCAAATAAGTTTCAAATACATCCACACCTGCCACTGGTCAGACAATGACATATTTCAATCCAAAACTCACAACATTGATTAAACCAGTGTTGTAATGTTGTTAAAACATTGCAATTTGGATTGGTGCCACTAGTGACACAAAACTTACAAACTTCACCTTTAAGATATCGTCATGTTTGTGATGTAACATTCATAAGCACAATGACATATCAAACCCTATTTAATATTCAGCAACATGTCTGCTCTGATGAACAGAGTGAACTATGTCAGAAAACAGAAGTTAGCCATTCATAACAGAGGCCATTTACATATAGAAGTTTTAAAGGTACAGTAACACAGTACAGTAATCTGTTTATTTCTAAGGGTCAGAGAGAGAGTGGAACAATGGTCACATCAAAATTGTGTACAACTGTTTCTTGATGCAAACAAACGTTAAAAGCCTATATTATGCTAATTTAAAGGTTCAACATTTTATTTTGGGGGTCTACTAGAATAGGTTTACATGCTTTAATGTTCAGAAAACACGTATTTTTTCTCATACTGTACATTGCTGCAGCACCTCTTTTCACCCTATGGCTGAAACGCTGTTGTAGCTCCTGTCTCTTTAAAGCCCCCCTTTCTGAAAAGCCCAGTCTGCTCTGATTGGTCAGCTGGCCCAGTCTGTTGTGATTGGTCAACCTCTTAGAGCGTGTGTCGGATAGTAACACCCCTTACCATAACCGAGTTTCAGGCTTCCTGAGCAGCTGTAAACACTATTGTATCTACAGTAACAGTGGCGTCAGTTTTTGCCGTACCAGTTCGAGCCCGAGTCGGATAATGAAAGTTTGGAAGAACTCAAGCACGACTTGAGCAGGACGTTTCACAGTGGTAAGTTTGAATTTTTTTAGCTTTCTAACAAGTGCACTGCTGATTATTGTGAACCTAACATAGCTTCAAGTAAAAGACACGTAGTGTATCTAAGTTAGTCATCTTTTGCTGGAATGGTGTAGCCAAACTTTTTTCACCACAACTATGAATGGAGAACAGAGGTTTACTCCCGGTTGGACATTACCATGGGTATTAGAGAGTTATTGAGCAAGTTAGCCGTGGACTACGGTGGATAGTGGCTGTAACATTACAGCTTGTAATTATAAGTAAACCTCCTCACTTTACCACTGATAAAGACTCTTGAGATCGTAGTGACGTAGATACTTTACGGAAGAAGTGGCTGGACTACAAACCAGGCGTTTCATGTAGTTCAGGAGCAGTGTTTTCTGTGGGAGAGAATAATTCCCTTTTGTGTTGACTTTGTGCTTTGTAAATTTGCAGACATTTTACATGCACAAACAGCTTTATTACACACTAAAGGAAAGGAAAAATCCCCAAAACCATAATAGAGCCTCTTTAAACAATGCTACAAAAGTGTAGAATATGGCACATTTAATAATTAACCGTTCTTTAATAAGTATTAGCATGAATAGAGGTGAATCTGACCCAGATGTGTCAATGATACCATCTGCTATGAGCACAGAATAGAGATTATTCATGCCTATTATTCCTGCATACAATGGCATGATTCTGGAGTAGCTCAAATTAAACTCTTTGTTTGTTTTTCTATAGAATCACATTGAAGATTCACAAGGATATGTATTATTTGTCTGGTCTTGGTATATCAGACTCCTTAAGAGGCAAATGCTCCGGGTTGGAAGGTGACTTTGAGATAAGACCAAATCTAGTCACAAAGGACCTGATAACCCCTGAGAAAGTGATAAAGCACATATCCTGTTAATACCTACAGCCATGAAGCACTGGACATACACTACCAGTCAAAAACGCTTGACTGAAATGTTTCTCATGATCTTAAAAATCTTTTGATCTGAAGGCGTATGCTTAAATGTTTGAAATTAGTTTTGTAGACAAAAATATAATTGTGCCACCATATTAATTTATTTCATTATAAAACTAAAATGTAATAATAAAAAAAACGTTTTTGAAATTGATGACTTGGACCAAATAATAAAGAAAAGCAGCGAATAAGTGCCCAACATAGATGGGAACTCCTTCAATACTGTTTAAAAAGCATCCCAGGGTGATACCTCAAGAAGTTGGTTGAGAAAATGTCAAGAGTACATGTCTGCAAATTCTAGGCAAAGGGTGACTACTTTGAAGATGCTAAAATATAACACAGTTTTGATTTATTTTGGATTTTGTTTAGTCACAACATAATTCCCATAGTTCCATTTATGTTATTCCATAGTTTTGATGACTTTACTATTATTCTAAAATGTGCACAAAAAAAAAAAAAAAAAAAAAAAATTATAATAAAGAATGTGTTTCAAAACTTTTGACCGGTAGTGTATATGCTGGCAAAAACTGTTAAATTTTGAAATCCTTTTTCTCAAAACCAACAACTGATAAACTTGCATCACAAAGGACTAGTTTCCTAGTAGATAAAATATGTGCTATGTAACTGTAACAGGTAAAGGACGGGCAAGGAGGAGGTGGGAACCGGCTGAACAGTCAGCGTCAAATTTAATGAAATAAATGAACTTAAAACAATATAAAACATACAGACACACATGCAGAGCGGCAATGTGCATCTCTCTCTCTCTCTCTCTCTCAAACTGGAGTCTCCGGCTCCCCTTTATCTCGCTCTCCCGCTGATCATCTGATTCAGTGCCGACCGTGCATCCTCCGGGCCGTGAGGACGCAAGGCCGGCACTGAATCTGAAGGTCAGCGGCAGAGCTGACCTCACGGCCCGGAGGATGCACGGCCGGCACTGAATCAGATGATCAGCAGGAGAGCGAGATAAAGGGGAGCCCTCCTCCTTGTCACACTCCTCTCCTACTCGATTCAGGCCGGGGCGCCACCGGACTGACATACTCGCCCCAACCCATCTCTGGAGGGGAGATGCTGCCCTTCTGGCCATTCCATCAGCCTGTGGTCCACCCCGCCTCCTGGGAACCTGGGGAGGAGACGAGGGGAGGCATGGGGAGAGGGAAAGGGCGAGTGGAGACACAGAGAGAAAGGAAAGAGAGAGAGGAGAGATAGAGAAATACATGCTTGCCAGTCCCCAGACACACTGTCACCCACCCCCCAACCGCTCCTCCGCCCTCTGGCGGAATGACAGCTCACTCCTCCCCCTGCGGATGGCAGTGAGCCCTCCGACCCCTGGCGGACAACCGCAGCTGCTTCCTTGGCAGATGGCAGCAGTGAGGACTCTGCGACAGCGCATCCCTCCTCCTTACTGGGTTATAGCACCACTGTAACAGGTAAACGATGGGCAAGAAGGAGGTGGGAACCAGCTTAAAACAACATAAAACATAAGGACACACAGACACACATGCCGTGTGCGTCTCTCTCTCGAACTGGCGTCTCCGGCTCCCCTTTATCTTGCTCGCCTGCTGATCATCTGATTCAGCGCCGGCCGTTCATCCTCACGGCCCGGCCACACCCTCCTCCTCTTCACAGTAACTGTTGCCCTTGTATCAGGACAAAACACACACTCAGGAGAGATCTTCATTTTTGCGAGGCTATGACAGGGGTGTTGACATATGAAATGAAACAGCTGTCTCTGGGATGACATTCTTCATTTTGTAGCATTCCTTTGGAAACAGACTCGCTGCTGATCCCCTATGATGTTTGGAGTTTTATAGAAAGACTAGTAGCTGATCTGAGTTGAAGTGTTTTATGATGTTTTTTATGTCAAATGGAAAAGTAGGATGCAAAATGTAAGTGTGTATTCCAGTCAAGTGTGTAAGGCTATGCACATTTGTGACCTCCTCTAAGGTCCTCTAAAGACTGGAAAACAAATCAAGTATTTTAATATATTTGCTTTCAAAAGAAAGACAACCTTGATTTTCACTAAAATGTACTAGAAAGTAACATGGTATTACCATGGATTTGGACATGGTAATACCATGGTAATACTATGATTTTCAAGTACCTTGGAGTACCATGTAAATGCGATGGTATATGAATATGTTAATGATTTAGTACCATGAGTTAGTTAAGTACCTCACTCCACCATCCACCATAGTACTGTATTACCATTAACAATGGCTTTGGAATATCATAATGGCCTCTGAACCTCAGCCACAATACACAATAGATGCTACATACTTTTCCTCCACTTCTCAATTTTCCATGCTTTAAATTCCTCAGATGTCCAAGTGACACCTAAAGATGGGATTAATTAAAGGCCTATTGTGGGTAGTCTGTCATTATAAGACATCTAAGCATGTTCAGCTGTTTTGTATGGCCTCCAGCCCTGAGATGCAATAGTGATGGTTCATTATGATGGATAATGATAAGGCTTCGAGAGGTGCTACAACAACTGTGCATTTTGTCCACTTTCACACAAATCATGAGTACAATGGCTAATTATGACTTTATAAAAAAGTATTTTTCACTCAATTACTGACACACTGCAATGTTATTATATCACTTTTAAAACACTTTTACTGTAACGTATAATAAAAAAATTAATAAAAAAAACATACATTTTAAAGCTTCTATTACAGACCCACCTACATTTCCACACTTATTCCAAAGCGATTGACTTGGGCAGTAGTTCAACTGATAGTGGTGGGTTTTAGACTTGTAAGACCGAGGCTCGAGCCCAGCCAAAATGACGTGGTTGCTTCAGAAAAATTTGCTTTTCACATCGCATTTGTTTTTAGGACACTATCGGTTAGGTTTAGGTGTTGGTTTAGGGTAAGGATGTCTGTTTTGTTCACCTCTCGTTTATCTTTTAGGACACTATCGGTTAGGTTTAGGGTAAGTATGTTGGTTTTGTTCACCTCTCGTTTGCTTTTAGAACACTATTGGTTCGGTTTAGGTTAAAGATTTAGGTTAGGGAGGTGCGTTTTACTTATTAAAACCTCCATCTAATATTCACATTAAAAACCTTGTCTGATTACGACACCATTTAATTTGCTTTTGACGCCCCCCTGCTGGACATTTCACTGGGAAACTCCAACGAAACATGTAATAAAGCACGTAATTTCCTCAGGCTGTTTATAACATGTCAAGCTACAATCTCTGTAATTTCACTGCAAGTTCTCCTCTTCAGACTTTAGACGAGAGCACTCCACTGAAGGTTTTAAATGGAGAACTAGTCTCGTGTTTGCCTTGCACAGCTGGGAATATTTGTCTCATTTGGCAGCTGTTTCTTTTTTCTTTGATACATTGCAAGCACACCATTTGTGCGACTTAAAACGCTGCTATCTTTCTTCAGGCCTGCTTACTGCTGGGAACTCGACAGCTATGACAGCTTGGTGGCTATGAAGATGCAGAATTTAATCAAATGGAGAATCACAAGGAACATCTAATGCATGTGATATAATTTTGTTTTACCTAAAATGTCACTTTAGCTTTGTTCAGACGGGCAAAAGAAAGCAGATTTTTTTTTAGGTGCTAACAGCTTAAGTCACCATTCACTTTCATTGTATGGGAAAAAAGAATCAATAAAAGTGAATGGTGACTGAAGCTTTCATTATCTAACATTGTCTAATCTCCTTTTGTGTTCCACAGAAGAAACAAATGGACGCGAGTGTGACTAAATGGTTACAGAATTTTAATTTATAGGTGAACTCTAATTTAAATTCATTACGATAGCAAATGGTGTCTTCATACCTTTATAAGGTGTCTTCAAACGGGTGCAGTGTAAAAAAAAAAAAAGCCTTTTAAGAGCATAACATGATGAGCAGAGCTCCCCTGCAGAATTTCTACCACACAAAACCAGTGATGTGAAAAAGGACAGCGAGGAGACCTTGAAAACCTCTGCTTTACCTACATCCTCCCATGGACACAGTCCTCAATTCAAAAGCATTCCAAGGACACCATGCAGCTTCCGATAAATCCAGACTAAACCTGCGTGTTTGATGTTGTTCTGTGGAAAGTGGAAAATGCAGATAAGCACGGCAACCTTTTGGTGATGCTGTGGTCCTCTGGCCAGCCCTATTGATAGTGCCAGTGGGTATGGATACAGGATTTTTAACTAGATTGACTCTGTGTGCATTCATAGGGATTTAGTTCTGGAGAAATAAAAAATGAGTAGCCAAATCTAACCGATAGGCTTAACCAATGCTGATAAAACATAATACTGTTAAGTAACATTGTGGGGGGAATTCACTAAGAATGAACTGCACCCGGTAAATGCACTTTTTAGTAGCATGCGCCCTCTGCTCTGGTTTAGCACCCCATTCACTAAAGGAATTATGCAGATAAGGCAACAGTGCAAACACGCCCACAAAATCGCTGCTGAACACAATTTGCATGCATAATTCTGAGCTAACAGGCAGATTCTGAGCGCTATATAGTGGAGGACCTGTCGGGACTGTATAGCATCACTGTAAACCAGACACCTGAATCACCTCTTTAACATGCCAAAGGTGCACCAGACTACACAGCGCATCTGGATATATGCCAGGTTATAACACTCTTCTCCTTAAATAAAATAAATTTAAGTGCCTGCTTTCACCTGGCAGTATTAGTGGGATGTTAACTGTGGCTGGCAATTTTTCTGAATGAAGCGAAATTTATAATTATCATAGAAAGGGTGCATATTTGCGTGGAAAGAAATTACAATAAATTTATTTGAATATTTAAGATGCAACGCAATTTCAGCACTCATTGCACCTACTTAAAATAGATTGCGTGAATTGTTATTGAATAGGACGCAGGTTTTTGCGCTAAAATACCATGGACAAAAGTGGTGCAACTGTTTAGTGAACCCCCCCTTGTGTTCTTAGATTAAAGGAATAAAAAAAGGTTAATGTAAGCATTCATGTTTTGCTTCAATGGCAAAATAAATATGTCCCTATTTACTTTCTTAATACACATTTTTTGTAACAGTGAAATAATTTGCTCCGCCTCAAAAACAACTTCCCTTTTTGCTGATGTGTGACATGACATGTAATATGGATTACAAAATCACATTCCACACACATTACATTTTAAAATATGCATATTCAGGATAGACAAAATCATGTTTCTACATTTATGTCTCATTGAACATCCTGTATGTCACATTACGGAAGTAAAATGGGTTGCGAACACCGTTTCATGCTGACTTTTTGCCAATTTATTAGATTGGCATACCTAAAGAAAATAAAAACAGGTAATTATGTGGAGATAAAAGGGGGAAATGGCACCACGACATGTTGCCGCTGGACTCGAACCTATGTCTCCCACATGAGCACCACAGCTCAATATCTGGAGTCTGGAGAACATACACAGACCTCTGTGCTATGGTTTAACATAAACTTTGTCTCTTTCAGAACAAACAAAATATGAACTGCCGACTGTTCACATTAAGACATACAACAACCTTGCACACTGTTAGTGTTAGCACAGAAAGGGGAGCAAGGATAATTGCTTTGTTTTAACTGAAGGGGAGTAACGCGCATGTGCGCTCTTTCTCTAGGCTAAATGGACAACCTGTTCTCACTCCCAAAGCGTCAAATACTGCTGCTTGTGCAAGAGCCCAGCGCGTCAACAGGTGGACGCCAAAAGCACCCTTTGGCGTCAGTTTCCAACGCATCCGGCAATTTTTATCATTGTCAAATTATAGGTTGAGGTAGAATTTTGTCATTCTGACATGATATGTTGGGATATGATTTTCAATATGTTTGAAATCAGCCATGTTTATTCACAATGTTAATGTTTAATCAGCAACATGTATTATTTTACTGTGGTTAATGTTTAATCTGATATTTTATATACACATTCTGCTCTGCTGAAGTGACCTGTTCAGTACAGGGTGTATTCCATGGACTCCGATCTCTTTGTGTGAAGAACAGACCTAAATGTACGTTTTTATTTTGCGGTCCTGCAGCGTCTGCCATAACACATTCAGCTCTCGACTCGTTCTAGAAACAAATTCAAAAATCACTGCCACGAGAAGGCATCAGCGTGACATCAAACTCCTTTGGCTCTCGCGTGTCTTGTGACCGATTACGATGAGCTCAAATTCGGATGTATCTTTTGAATGAGATGTGTGACCGGTATTGGGTGGCGCTGCCTTCACGGAGGGGGGAGATTTTCAGCGATTACAATTTCTGGTTTCAGTCTATTCCTCACACAATGCTATCGTATGGTTTGGAATTATTATAGTGCTTTTGTATAATTTTTATTTTGAATAAATGATTGTGATTGTACTTTTATCTGCTCGTTACAGTATGTCTTTAATAATGTTGAGAATTGGTTAGGTTTAGGCATAATAGTGGGGTCGGGTGCTTAAAAATATCTAAACAATTGTGTAATGTAAATGTAAATTATTGTTACTAAATTTACCCAACTCCATCCCTAAACTTGCCAGTTATCAACGATGTTAAACATGAAACCTCATTCATGAATTATATCATTGATAATTTGTTCGGTTCAGGAATGGGGTTGGGTTAGGAGATCTAAAATAATCGACATGATCATGTAATATAACCACACTAATATATTTATAAGTATAGTAAAACATATTGTGGTTAAACACATGCAATACGATCCGAAGATTTGCAGTGTTGCCTCTCTTTATACTGCTCTCTGCGTGCATCAGATACAGATACCAGAGGGTGCTTTTGGAATCTGTAGATTGATGCGCTTGGCTCTTGCACAAGTGGCAGTATTCGACACCTCGGGAGTGAGAACGGGTTGAAATTGAATAAAAAAGACAGCCTAACAGACAAACACCACTGAGCTACAGTAATTATGCTACTGCTGTTAGAGCCGACACTGACTGAAGCCCACTCCTCTTTCTGTCCTCCCCTCCTAGAACAGAGCTCTCAAAAAAATACAATAATGCTGTGTCAAGGCTGCACTGTAATTGCAGAGAGCCTGAACCCCACCAGCTAGAAAAAACCTGAGTGATTTGAAGATAAAATGTCCTCCTCCCCAACCCCTCCAACCTTAACCAAACATGAACTTTAATTGCATGGATGCTAGGCAAGCAGATAACAGCAATAGTTTATAGAGAAGGCATCCACAATCTAAAGTTTTTTTGGAGGGGTTTAAGGGCAGAAAAAGTGAGTTTCAATGCCCATTTTGTATCATAACTCGCAAGTATGAATGCACAAAAACGAATATATTTTAATGGTGTCTCGATTTAAAGTTAAAAAAAAATTGATGACAGTGTTGAAATTTGAATTATTTCCAAGAATCAGTTCTTTTGAACTGTTCATTTCAATTAATCGGTTAAATGATTGGTTTGTGTCATCACTCAGAATGTTCACAGTGTGGCATTTTTTGCTACGTAAAAACATACAGGTAAAAAATCTATGTATTGTTCTATTGTTGCATATAAATGCAAATAATACAATATTATTTTTACCTCTACCTGCCTTCAACTTTTCAATCTACTTTGCAACAAATAGCTGTTTGGCTGAAATTACCAGCCTGATCTCATGAAATTTACATGACAATGGCAACCTTTTTGCAAACCAAAATTACACGCTTCATTACGCATTAGGCTGCAGTTTCCCAGGAAAATGTCCAGCGGGAGCGCCAAACTCAAGTGAAAGTATGTTGTAATCAGACAAGGTTTTAAGGTGAATATTATATGGATGTTTTAGAGAATAAAATGTAACTCTCTAACCAAAACCTTTAACCTAAACCTAACCAATAGTGTTTTAAAAGCAAATTCGACATTAAAAGCAGATTTGCTGAAACAACCACATAATTTCACGGTGCTTCTATGATACTTTTGTTTCACTTTCGTGTCGAGCATTCTTTGCAGGGCTCGAGCCTCGACCATACAGTCCAAAGTCCAACACTCTATCAGGTGAGCTACCGTGGATGTTAATCACTTTGGAATAAGTATGTAAATGTAGGTGGGTCTGTAATACAAACGTTAAAATGTATAGTTTTTCAAATGATGCGTGAAGTGTTTTAACATAGCAGGGTGTGAGTAACAGAGCGAAAAATAGTGTTCTAAACAGCAGTAGTACCTGTGATTTGTGTGAAAGTGAATAAAACGCACAGTTGTTGTAGTGCCTCTAGTGTTATTTTAACCAGGAAACTGTAGTAAAACATAGAAAGTGGCACATAAAACTCAGTTTGCAAAACTGTAGGTATAGTAACATTCATTCTATGAGACTAGATTGTAAATTACGGCTCCTCTGATTGATAAATGTATATAAATAAATAAATAAATAAATTATATATATATATATATATTTTATGCTATGTCAGGGCAAGTAGGCCTTTAGAGAGATATATATCAAAAATCACCAAAAGGCTGAGAAATATTGAGATATTTTTTTTCTATTGCCCAGCCCTAACCTGGAATCATGTTTCTTTTATGTTTAAGCATATAAGAAGCAACTGAATATTTAGCCTGTAGCATGTAGCCTATCTCATCAACACATACAGAGGCATATATCAATTGCCACTACATGTTCTGCATTCATCGTGCTTTGCCAATTCCAATTTGCCCAGCTTAGCAAAATTCCAGAGTGGCAAATGACAGGTGGCAGATCCTCTTTCATCAGCGCCAACTGCTCGCACACAATCAACATAGAGAGTGACGGCCCAGAGCGTGTCCAATACTAAAAATTAACATATAACCCATTAGAGTGCTGCTCATTATCATTCATTTCAACTTTCACATAATCAAAATGACACTATCTGATCTTAAAAAGCAAACTGACAAAGCTAAAGTAGATTCGAAAATGATTCTGCATAATATGCTATAGCATGAAATGCACTATTGTTGAAACAATGCTACAGCTGTACCACAGGCGAGAACAAAGCCACGGTTAAAGCCAACATTTACTGCCAAACTTGGCTCAGGTGTTCTTTACACTTGGCTCTCCACCAAGATTATTATTTTAATTTTTTTAACAAGATCACTATCTGTATATTAGATATATTATACTGATATATTATCCATATAGTAGTACAGAATGCATATATACTGTAGTACTTTGATGCAGCTTAAGGGTAAAATAATTTTGTTATGTTGACTTGTCCTGCGGTATGACATTCTAGATGCCACAATTTTGCAAATTCTTTTATAATCATTATGCATGTTTTTTTTTCTCACACCAAATGACCATTTGAAATTAAATATAAAGATGATTTAAAATGGTTAACTTAAAAAAGGTGACCAGTTCTTTGATCTAAATACACATACTGTACATGCTGTGTATATATATATATATATATATATATATATATATATATATATATATATATATATATATATATATATCAGCCGCAACATTAAAACCACATGCCTAATATTGTGTAGGTCTCCCTCGTTCCACCAAATCAGTGCCAACCCGCATCTCGGAATATAATTCTGAGATGCTATTCTTTTCACCACAATTGTACAGAGCGGTTATCTGAGTTACCGTAGACTTTGTCAGTTTGAACCAGTCTGGCCATTTTCTGTTGACCTCTCTCATCAACAAGGCATTTCTGTCCATAGAACTGCTGCTCACTGGATGTTTTTTGGTTTTTGGCCATTTTTAATTTTACAATTAAATGATGATCAAAGCTGTAGCATATTTCCTTGTTTTCTCTCCCTTTAGTCAAAGCCACTTCTACTCACCTGTGTCTTTGTTCCAATACCCCTTTACAACATCCCACTTATTTCATCCCTCATAATGGTGATTTTGAATTCAATGAGTACTCTGATTATAATTAGTCTCTACTGTGGCAGGTACACTGATACACTTCATGAATGTGTTTGTATCAAGTGTTGAAGAGTGGGTGGGGAGATGGCTGCGGCTGGCAGCACAGATGGTCCACAATACGAGGTGTTAGACCACCTAACCAGCTAAGCTTTGGAGAACAGATTGCCCAGACAACACTGGACCAAGACAGCTTATCACAGACACGGTTCTTATGAAGGATGCATGTAATTCAGATTTGACAACATCAATAACGCGTTTTTGCAAAGCTTAACATTTTAAAATGGGTCTGACAGCAAAAATGATGGATCTGTACAGACAGATGACCTTTAAATGACACGGACACCTTTCCATATTTTGCTCAATGTATGTTAAACATATGGAGACCGGTCACATAGCGCTTTTCCACAGACATGGATTGGGGGCGGGTTCCTGGGCCGGTGCAAATTCTTGAACTGTTCCATGCATTTCCACCGCAGAAAAGGCCATTCCAGGGCCAAACACCTGGCTCGACACCAGCCCCAAAAGCTTGCTGGTCTCCACACAGGAACTGATTACACCAGGGGGCGGAGGGCGGGATAATGTTTCATCAACAAATTTTTCACAAACAACAAAAGTAGCTACCGTCTGAAGCAAAGAGTACATCTTCACTCTATAAAAACAATAAAAAACATACAATTATCAGACATCAAAAGCGTTCAGGTAACGTGGATGAAACGAGTACTCTACTTGCGATATGGTCTTTACAGAGAAAAACTAGAGAAATTGCAAATGAGAAAAAAATCATCTATGATAAGATCCAGCACGAAATGATGAATGCCAGCTTGAATCAGACAAGTGACCAAATAATAAACAAATTGAAAAACACTTAAGGGAGTGCAGGGACCATAAGAACGACCTAAACAAAAGCAACAGTGGATGGAGCAACATTGTTTTGGACTCGGACACAGACCAGCCTACTATCTCACCGGGACATTAAATTCAGCCAGTCATGCTTGAGATAAACACAGAATTGCCTGTGTCCTCTGCTGCTGATCTCAGTTAGTTATTATATTTGTCAACTTTGTTAGCTTTCCTTACACTGTTGTCCTCTTAATTTGTGCATTGTTTTGTTCAGTAAGGGCATTTTTGACCAGCTACTCTAACTTCGGAAGATCGCGGCTATCTGTCAAGTAAACTTGGGGATTCTCAATCAAGACGTAAACATAATATTATATGCTATGGCAAAACTCCAAATATAACCATCTGCTACAACAATGTTAATAATGATTCCACTGTTACAGTTCACAGAATTTAGCAAGTTAAGCCATAGTTCATACAGAATAATGTAATTACATTACCTGTCATCTATAGCATAGATGTTGTCTCTGACAAACTTGTTAAGCAATGTAATAACACTGGATTGCATTACTCTGTATATTTAAGTATGTCCTCAAAAAGAAGAGTAAAAGCTGTACACAAACACTGTTGTGATGTGCCATGTTTGTTTATGGGCAGGTAAAATAGTCGCATAACCCTTTATGTCACCGTTTCGTTCTGAAGTCAGTGGAAAAGCGTGGCTGGCTTATGAAAGATTGCCCCTGCTGTGAACCATCGGCACGCAAACCATCACCATTTTGGTGGAAAAGGGCTAACAGAGGTCTATGTCTGCCAAAAGCTGTCCGTAGCTCAACAGTGCTTTGTTGTGTGCTATTCTCAATGGGTCCAGTCATTTATCTGATTGGCCAGTTTTTCATGTGAAAACAGAAATCTATTTCCTCCTTTACATATTTTCATTGTCGGCTGTACTTTTATTGCACATTTTAAAATGAAAAACAACAGAATAACAGATAGAATAACAGGCCTGGTTTTGCAAGCCTACCAAAGCAAACAAGACTATACAAAAGGGATTAGATAGGATTATATACTAACTTCCCAATTATTACATTGTATTCCATCTGTTCAGACTGTGGTAGATTTGAGTAAGTTTGGAGAGGTTCTCGAACCCTCTGAAAGAGGGGGAAGTTATAAAACTACAGATAATCCCTTTATGTACCAAAGCAGCGCTAGCTACAGTATCTTCTCGTTAAGCATTCTTAGGTAGCAATGTCAAAAACTACATATTTACAAAGCTGACTATTCTATGGGCTGAATGACGAGTCATCTAGGCTACCTTAACGCATAATTGGGTGAAATTTGGCAAGTTTAAGGGACATGTTTCTGGACACTAAGCAAAAATCATCAACAGGGCAACTGACAGATATTTAACATCTAAAGGGGCTAAATACCTTTTATAGCAAAAAACTACCATAGTTCTCAAAAAAAAACAAAAAAAAATCAGGAAATCGACATGTTTTCATGTACAAAGTTCATGTACCCTGTAACAAACCCCATTTAGCCAAAACACTGACAAGCACCATCTCCCGTCAGACATTTTTGCATCAGTTCAAGTGTGAGCATATATTCCTTTAGCGCTACTGGTCTCAGAGACATGGGTTCTAGTCCCATGGGAACCAGGAAGTAATCACGTTCATATAAAAAATGGTAAGCGTGATTCAGAGGTCGCATTATAAAATCTAATTTTTTCTCCACTGGCAGTTATGTTTAGGGTTGGGGTTTGGGTTAGGGTGTAGAGTTAATAACATGCATTGAACATTTCACCCGGAAACTGGAGCTCACCCATGCCCATACGTTTAACAACACTTCCAGCTTCGGCCACTAGGGGCAGTGATTTTAATTTCGGTAAACACAGACTGATTCTGGCGGCAGAACTTTCGACCTACAGTTACTGAATTCACCGTGTGATCAGTCTGGCCAATTCAGTATTTGAATTTCGGTAAGCACAGACTGAGTGCTTCTCAATCAGAAGGCTGCAGCCTAGTTAAACTGGATATCTCTGATGCCATGTCATCAAGCACCATCGAAGGCCGTCTCAATTGTGAGGACTCCTGGAAGGCAGCCTCGTTTTACAGCCTTCGTTCGCCATATTTTGGAGGACGCATCAAGTGCATACTTCGCGGCCTTCAATCACCCACAATCCCTTGCATATGCACACTTACTAGACCGTCTTATTCTAGCACTGAATGCTGAGGAAGAGCCTAGCCCACAGCCTCAGAAGGACTGGTCTAAGACCCCATTTCCACCTGGTATTAAGATGCGTTTCGGGTGATCCGATCACATGTTGTCAGCCCTAAATACAGGTGTAAATGGGGTCTAAAGTGTTTTGTGATTGGATCACAAAAACCACATATGAATGTGGTCAAAAATGCATGTGTCCACATCACATTTGAGGTGTAAATGCTAATCTGTCCTGTATGCATCCTGGCGGCAATGAAGTGCCACCCCTCACCTGTCAATCGACCGCTGCACTTAAACAAGATTTTAAACTTTGTCGATTACGAGCGGCTTTAAAAGGAAATAACCATCTGATCGGTTTAAAGTTTAAAAAGCAGATACATACACATCACGAGAGCTTCATGGATCTTCTTTAGTGTGTTTGATATCAACACAAATGACAAGCACGAACACCTGAAGCTCCTTTAATACAGGTAATCAACTAACATAACAGATAATTCTGGTTGACATGTTGCATTTGATCTTAGATTTAATTTCAACCGCGTCTGGGAGAAACAGTGCAGCGTTTTTATGAATTTTTTAGCTTTCTTTGTCTTTATTATCATGCAGTAACACACTGACATAGTGACTGATGTATGTCGTCATGAAACAGAGACCCTCTCCTCCAAATCCTGGTCACAGGAGACGCATTTAGCGACCAGGTGTAAACAGCAATGTGTCTCACCTGACATCGTGTGATCGGATCACCAGAGACACATCATAATACCAGGTGGAAACGGGGTCTAAGAAGGACACAGCCTAACTTGGTTGGAACCTTCCTATTGAGAAGCACCCACTGAATTCGGCAGCAGAACTTTCGACCTACTGTTGCTAATTTCACTGTGTGATCAGTCTGGTTAAATATAAATAATAAAACTAAAAAAAACATTGCATTTACAAATTTGGCAGAAGTTTTATCCAAAAAACTGGTACATTCAAGCTATACATTTTATCAGTTTGTGTTCCTTGTGGATCAAACCCATAACCTTGGTGTTATCAGGTACTTTAACAGTCAACTACAGGAATGGTATCCTTACCCATCCCTATTCTTTAGATTTCCTTTGTAATATACTTTGTATACAGGAAATTCATAAGTATACTGCTGACCCACTCGTTACTATAAACATTAGTCGGTTAGGTCAAGCTGGCCTACATCTTCTCACTGGATTTCCTGCAAACCCCTCTAGACTGTTCTGCAATGGACCATTAGTCATTACTTGAACACTGTGTCACAGATTACAAAGTCTGTGAACCCAAAACACGCAACCAGTCTCAAATGTTTAAAGCAACAGTTCGAACAGCTCAGAGGGCTAGGGAAATTTAAAGTATTGAGCAAGCGAGAGTCCTCAGAAGAACTGACTCAAACCAGAATTACGTTCTGTGTGTGATTCATTAGTGTTGTTCTAGAGCTCCACCCCACCTGTAATCATTTTCTGGTACTCTGCCTATAACATGCCCTCTCTTCAAAAGGGTGTTTAAAGTTGACACTTTAGGTTAAGACTTGCTTTTATCTAAAATTAATTGCTGATTGGGATTTTAGTGGCCATTTTCCCAGGCACAGATTAAGCTTAATGAAACTGCTTAGTGGGGATTCTCTATTGAAAATCCCTTGCAGTTTTGGACAAGGCTTAATCTGGGCCTTATAAACTAAACTATGCAATCCGTGTGGACATCTTTTCCACTGTAAAAAGTGTTTAAGAATCAAGGCCATTCCTTATATTTGAATCATCCTGACACACAAATAGACTGTTTTGTCTGCTTTTCTGTATAGTTATTTCTCTTTTATGAAGTACAGTGGCCCGTAAGTTACTTGGACACTTAAGACACACTAGGAATTGTATGAATGTTATTGCATTAGATAACTAAATAATATCTAACCAAATGGTATTTATTTAAAGAAAAATAGCACAAGCACACTTTCCAAGCAAAACATGTTACAAAAAAGGAGTCTGGTAGGTTTCAAATGGTAAAACAGTACAAAACACTTTCTGGTTGCAAATATTAGTGATACATGCCGATCGTTCCTGTGATGAACTACACCTGTGGTTACTCTGCTAGGACACCTGTGTGAACTTAAGGGGAACTGACCTCATGCATTCATTACAATTCATCTTTAAGTAAAGCAACTGCAATAATGGCTCAGAAGAGTGAAGTTACAGAAGTTCTAAGAAAAGCTAGCATCATTTGTTTGCATATGTCACTTGATTTTATATTTGACATCTTACAATCTAATGCAAAGACATTTATACAGTTTTAAGTGAGGCTTAAGAGTCCAAATGCTTTTTGGGGCCACTGTCTCTCAATCTTTCTCTCTTTCTCTTTCTGAAAAGAAGCACAAGGACTGTCATCCAGGGAAGGCAGTTTGTCCTTTAGTTCACTATCTCATTTCATTCCACCTTCAGTATCAGAACACAACCTGAAGGAAACTAAGACATCTAAACCAATGAGCTCCATGATAAGTTCTCTGTTCTCTAAGTTCACGTTTCTTGTGGCTGTCCTCCAATCTTGTCGGTTGATTTAACGGACACACTCCAGTTTGAATTTCAGGATGCTGAGAGAAATGTTTTGGTTTGAATGAGGGGGACTGGTAAAGGGGAGGACAGAGAAGCAGAGTGAATGAAGAGCGCTCCTCCCAGACCCCGGCCTAACTCATAGCAGCTGTGGCCACAGTTAAACCCAGCGTGGCCTCTTCCTTCTCTTTCCAACTGCTGAAGACCAACTGCTCACACCACACTCCACTGCAATAACAATACACAGGTACAGATTCACCTCTATACCTCACCACCGCTGGACAGGAAAGAGAAGGAACCAGCACTGGTGAGGACAACTGGGAGAATTTTGAGGAGCAATGGTTTGAAAATACTGCAAGCTTTGAGAAATAAATGAGAAATAATTTGCATGATCTGCAGCCATTATAAAAGTAACATTTGCCAATTTTCTGATTCTTCACTGCCCAATGTATCAGAATGATTCTTGAACATGATCTTAGCAAGATAATAAAATGGTGGTATCAATACTTATTAATCTGATATTGCTATTAACATTAGTGGTCCACCAATATGTGTTTTCAATGCCCAATGCTGATATCTTAAGAGCAGGTTGGCTGATATAATGTTGATATACATTTAATATAATGGCAAATGAGAGGTTAACATAACTGCTGAAATTAAATGTTCAAACAATATTTACAACAAAAAAATACAAAAAATAATCACAAATTTCAAAACTGAAAAATGCTTGTGTCCTGAATGATTTTAATCTAGACCTGAATGTTTTTTTTGTTCGGAACTGCCCAGGTGTTGAGTGGAACTGAGGCAGGAGTTATTAAGTACATGTTGGTTATTGCAGGTTTTTCCCAGCAAAAACAAAAATAAATTATCAAATAATTAAAAAAATGAAATATATTAAACTCACGTTCATTGCTTTAAATGTGCTGAATATGCTTTTCAACTGAAACACGCATATATGCAGCGTGATTGAAGCCTGGTTTACATGTGCAACCCCTCAAAGAACCACAAGCTTGAGTGGTCCGCTCTGCTCTATCCTAATGTATCTGGAGTGCGTGCCTGGCAACCGGGCTTCCCTTGATATGCTAGCTTCAGAGATACGATAACTCAGAGCGAATCATTCGCGTAAGTCAATTGAGCAAGTTTCCCTCAATATCGTGGCTCATACCACAAAACTTATGCGATCCATCTTAACTCTTCTGAGAATTTTCTACTAACAGTTTAAAGCGGAAGAAGTCAAACCTGTCGAACAGCTAGACTGCCCAGACATTATTAACAACATTGACAAGGAAAAGCCACAACACTGTTCCAAAACAAATACTAGAATAAAAATAAAAAAAAAAATACTTTTTACATTAACCTAACCACAGTAACGAGGAGCCATCCATGATCTTACCTGTGCTAATGACAGTGTACTGGAGATAAAAGGCAAGTACATAAATGGCTTTTTATAGACAAACGACAAATTATGGACAAATATTTCCTGCGGTGTAATAGAGGTTCTGCTCTAATGATGTATGAAATAAAATGGCCTTGTTTGCCTTTAGATGTTTCTAAAGATTACTTAAATCAGTAAGAGCCTGATGAAATGAAAACAATATCTGTTATGGAGTATAAAACAAACTTTTTCACTTGCACAGTCCACACTTAGTAAAGTGGTCTACAGTCCAAATATTATAACTAGTCCTTTAGAAATTAGGTGTTTATTACTGTAAATCAAACTTAGTTTGATTTCACGTAGCAAGTAAATAGTTCTGTATCAAACTCAAAGGGTTACAGATGCTTACAATAGATTATACTATAGATGGTACTGTCACAGCAGGCTACTTTTTTGAAAGGTCATTGAGAGAAACTTCAACTAGTGAGGTTTTAAATTTTAAAATGGATGGGTGAGGGGGTGATACCATTAGTCCCTTATGTTGTGGCTTCAGCACCTGATGTTTTCAAATCCTACAAACGCCCCTGTTTACACCCAAAACAGGAACTTGTGTGCACAGTTCTCCTCCTAGTGCTCCTAGTTTGAGTTGATCATTGTCCAGTATGTTGTTTAAGACAATAGCAGACAGGACAAAAGCTTTCTAGTAACTTCTGCTTTAACAGAGTCAACCGTCTCTTCCCACCCCCCTGAGCTACAAACAGTTTACCACAGGAAACGGTGGACCTGTAGCTCATCCATGACAACAGTAAAACATAACTGCTCAAGAATAGACCATGACTTTAAAGCAGATCTTAAGTGACTCCAGAGTATTTTTTGACTCAAACAGGTTTGGATTTTTGGGATTCTCAGTCAGTCACATCAGACAAAGCAAACTTCCCAAAAAGTGACTTACACCACAAGTAATGTCTTGACACAGGCATAACTCTGCTCTGATCAGGCTGGTACTTTATATAGCACAAAACTAGCAAGAATCAAAACAGAAAAATATATATTTTATAGAGTCTACCAGCTGCCCAACAGTATATCACCCTCTGGCAGCACTATTGTTTGATTTTAAACGTTCCAAAAACTTACATAAACAGATAAAGAGGTTGAACCTGGCAACTTTGAGAGAGACTCACTCATGATATAATTGATAAACCTGACAGCTAAAAAACAGGTCTCTGTCAATGACACTTACATTTTCCTCAACAGTAACCTCAATACTTGACAGTTTTGATGTCTAGTTAATTTTATATCTTTCTTCCAATGTTCCATGTTTTTCTGAATATATATTCTATATACATTATCAACACATTCTCACTCCTGAGTCATCAAAGACTGACGCTTGTGCAAGAGCCCAGCGGGTCAATCTACAGACTCCAAAAGCGCCCTCTGGCATCAGTTTTACGATGCATCCGGCAAGTGCGTTCTTTTCAACAAGAGACCTTTGACATTAACTGACTGATGCGACGGGCATCAGAATTTTAGCATTGTTTATTTATACGTTGGGGTACAATTTTGTCATCGTGACATATGTTGGGGGTATGATTTTCATTTCATTTGAAATCAGCAACATTTATTCACAGTAGTTAATATTTAATCTGTCTGTACACATCCTGCACTGGTGAAGTGACCCATTTCATTCCAGGTGTACGTTTTTGGTCACCGAAAACAGTCAACCGGTGTCCACCGTAGCACATCCTGCACAAGTTTCATTCTAACATTTTCAAAAACTGCCACCTCAAGCGGCACTGACAAGGGTTTGACGTCAGAAACTCAGCGATTATGCCATTGGCTCTCGTGTGTTTGTGACCGATTGTCACAAGCTTAAGTATTTACCATTGGCTCTCGCGTGACTTGTGACCGGTTACAATGACCTCAAGTTCAGAGGTACATCTATTTTTTGAATGAGACATGCCAGTAGAATCATGATGACACAGGATCAGGATGCCTTCACGGAGGGGGAATATTTTTACAGATTAAAACTTTCAGTTTCACTCTGCAACTCACGCAACACCACAGTATAATTTGGAATATTATTATAGTGCATTTTTAAAAATAAATGATCGTGACTGTACTTTATCTGCTTGTTATGTTTTTTCTATTGTTAAGAACTGGTTAGGTTTAGGCATAAATATGCAGTTGGGTGCTTACAAATATCTATAAATAGTGTAATGTATATCAAAGTGTCTCTCACGTTTTATATTGTTGATTATCGGTTAGGTTTAGATATTGGGTTGGGTTAGGGGATCTAAAATATTATATATGATTGTATAATGTAATATCACACTAATATATTTATAAATGTAATAAAACATTCAGGTTAAACACAAAAATAATGTTCAAAGATTGATAATTGACGACAAAGTTTTCTCATTGAAAACAACGGGGTTTCTCACCGCGTCAATAAGAGGACACCAGAGGGCACCTTTGGCGTCATCATGCAGACACGGACGGCTTCTGCACAAGTGGCAAAATTGGACGCTTATGGAATGAGAACGGGTTGACATTATGTACACTCAAAAAAATATTTTAGACTATTTTTAAGATTTATGCATTTCAATTCAAAGTCCCATCTCTTTGAATTGTGTAGTGTTTAACAAAATTAAATTAATAAAGCTTAAAATATTGTTTATTTTTTTTCCAATTTATATATATATATATATATATATATATATATATATATATATATATATATATATATATATTAAAATATTAAAAATGTGTAAAATAATACGTGTAACATATTAACATTGTAACATGAACACTAATGTCAGTTTTGATGTCTACTTTATTACAATATTATTTTGACAAATTCACAAATTACATATACAGTGCATTCAGAAAGTATTCAGAGCCCTTCATTTTTTGTTTTATTTTTTCACATTTTGTTATGTTGCAGCCTTAAGCTTAAATTATATATATATATATATATATATATATATATATATATATATATATATATATATATATAAAATAATAATAATAAAAACAATCACATCAATCTACACTGCATACCCCATTATGACAAAGCAAAACCAGATTTTTAAAAACTTTGCAAATTTATTAAAAATAAAAAAACTGAAATATCATACTGACATGAGTATTCAGACCCTTTGCTATGACACTTGAAATTTAGCTCAAGTGCATCCCATTTCTCTGGATCATTTTGAGATGTTTCTACACTTTGATTGGAGTCCACCTGTGGCAAATTCAATTGATTGGACATGATTTGGAAAGACACACACCTGTCTATATAAGGTCTCACAGCTGAAAATGCATATCAGAGCAAAACCCAAGCCAAAACCCAAATCCTACAAACGCCCCTGTTTACACCCAAAACAGGAACTTGTGTGCACAGTTCTCCTCCTAGTGCTCCTAGTTTGAGTTGATCATTGTCCAGTATGTTGTTTACGACAATAGCAGACAGGACAAAAGCTTTCTAGTAACTTCTGCTTTAACGGAGTCAACCGTCTCTTCCCACCCCCCTGAGCTACAAACAGTTTACCACAGGAAACGGTGGACCTGTAGCTCATCCATGACAACAGTAAAACATAACTGCTCAAGAATAGACCATGACTTTAAAGCAGATCTTAAGTGACTCCAGAGTATTTTTTGACTCAAACTGTTTTGGTTTGGCTTCTCAGTCAGTCACGTCAGACAAAGCAAACTTCCCAAAAAGTGACTTACACCACAAGTAATGTATTGACACAGGCATAACTCTGCTCTGATCAGGCTGGTACTTTACATAGCACAAAACTAGCAAGAATCAAAACAGAAAAATATATATTTTTCCCCATATAAATTACAGAGTCTACCAGCTGCCCAACAGTATATCACCCTCTGGCAGCACTATTGTTTGATTTTAAACGTTCCAAAAACTTACATAAACAGATAAAGAGGTTGAACCTGGCAACTTTGGGAGAGACTCACTCGTGATATAATTGATAAACCTGACAGCTAAAAAACTGGTATCTGTCAAAACAAAAGACACAAAGAAAACTTGCACGGAGCATTAATGGCTAAATGTACAGAGCAATAATGGCTTGATCTCTGTGTTCCTAATGGCTTTACATAAAAGGTCGATTGAAGGGGTCAGCCATCCAGAAAGAGCACAAACAGGGCTGTGCATTTCAAGGTCAAAATCAATAAGGACAGCAGGGAGAGAGGGGGGCTCCGTCTGTTGACTTCACGGGGTGAGGTCCCATTTTAAGTTGGTTAAGAAGACCTCTGATGATCATTCTAGCTAACAAGGGTGATAGCTGTCTTGAGTAAAGGGTTTTAATAAGGGGGTGGAGCCGGGGGGGCAAACATGCCATGTTTATTTATTTAATCAATTGCTAAATGCCTTTTTGACATGTCTGCTGTGTCAGATTGAATGACGTGATATTGAATTGAGGCAACTGCTAGATTGACCGGCTGATTTTTGAGACTATCAGCATCTGAGTAAATATTCTGGCCTCATTCTTATCAGCATTTTGAGTAAATATTGTGGAAAATGGTCCTTTAAGTACATACATTGTGTGTAGGCTACATATATATATATATATATATATATATATTATCTTTATTATGTATACAATTTCATAAGACAGACAGACAGCTGTAGATAGATAGGTAGACAGACAGACAGATAGATAGTAAAAGAAAAGAAAAAAGAACAAGTCTATCACCATTACTAATTAGGCTATTTGCTTTGTCAAAATTGTGCTTTTTTATATTATGTGATAGCGGACACGCCCCTCTTTTGAATTTAAATTCAAAAGGAACGATCGGACGATTGGGATGGAGCGTTCGAACGCGTTTATAATGCCACACAATGCTCTCTACTCTATATAGCTTCACTGGGTTTAAACAGCCCTATACAGTTACCAGAAATGTGGAACACTAGCTCACAGCACCCCACTCGCATCATCATATATAGGTCATTGAGGAATGCAGCCGGCTATATTATAGCCTACTGTACATAAAGAACACAACTGAAAAACGGCAGACACGTCATCTTCCGTGAGTAACCTGCGCTTCGGACAATCCACAAATAGGTGTCCTGCCTCAACAGTCAGCAAACAATAGGAATACTTCCTCCTGAGAGCGAGATATCCGCCTGTAACCCCCTCCGCAATGCACCCCCGATACACCCCTCCATTCATTCACATTCAACGCCTCCGCCTGCGACACTTAACAAATCATCAGTGCAATGCAACAATTTACACTGCGCACTTTCAAACAACTTACAAAGGGGTACAAAGGGACTGGAACTGCTTACACAATAAGCGTATTCATTTTAAATTAACAGCGGCTTTTATAGGCTATCAATGAATTATGATATGACTCCCGAGAGAGCTTTTTAATGACCGCGGCCCGCGCTATAAAAAGCGGGGTATATTTAAAGTAGGCTAATTAATTGAATATACTGCAATATCTTGACGTTGCATTGACAACATGTTATTTTTATTTGTCGGATTAATAATAGTTCATATATGGGAGATGACTGCAAGACATGCAACTATTGATGTTTATACTGTTTTATAAAATACAGTCAGCTATGTTGGTCACATTTGTATTTAAAGTGCACTGGCATAGCACACACCTTGCAGCTGAACTATTAGCGGATGAGGGCGATCGGCGCTTTAAACATCGTTCTTGTCTGTATGTAATAAGAACGATTTAAAAACTGCGAAGAATAAAACAACGACTTTCATGCACGTAGCCATCCGTTAAGACAATTCAGCACTGGTCCAGCACTCATTTGTCTTACCTTGAGAGATGATAGTGCATTGTCCGTCCTGCTCTCTGACCCTGAAACTGCAGCATTTTCCCATTGAGAACTCGCCCGCTCATTATTTTCTTGTTCCTGGATCACATACTATACAGTATAAAATCCCCGCGTTTGCGTTCTCTGTAGCTCTTTGCAGGGTTGAATGAGAAGCGGCTCTCTGCGCAAAGCTCCCGACTCACAGTGACAGAGAGAGAGAGAGAGAGAGAGAGAGGCGAGGAGAGGAGAGGAAAGGCACCACCCCCAAATTTCCACCCCCTTCTCTTTCTCTCCTGAACGCAGCCAGCTGTGAGTGTCACTGCCCACCAACCGATCTCACTCAGGCAGACTCCATCATCTTTCTATGAGAGATACAAATACCGCAATGCATCCTTCAGGTCAGACTTGAGTATCTGTCAATGACGCTTACATTTTCCTCAACAGTATCCTCAATGCTTGACAGTTTTGATGTCTAGTTAATTTGATATCTTTCTTTGGAAACACTTTGCATTACAGTATCAACGTTCCATGTTTTTCTGAATATATATTCTATATACATTATGTAAACTCAAAAAAATATTTTAGACTATTTTTATGATTTACGCAATTCAATTCAAAGTCCCATCTTACTGAACTGTGTACTGTTTAAAAAAAGGAAATTAATAAAGCTTAAATTTTGTTTATTCATTTTCAATATGATTGATTCAACTGATCACAATGTATAGTCAGGACATTAATAACGTGAACAATTACTAGTATCTTAAACTACTTCAAAGAGTTCTCATCAAAAAATCCTCCACATGCGCCAATGACAGCTTTGCAGATCCTTGGCATTCTAGCTGTCAGTTTGTCCAGATACTCAGGTGACATTTCACCCCACACTTCCTGTAGCACTTGCCATAGATGTGGCTGTCTTGTCGGGCACTTCTCACGCACCTTACAGTCTAGCTGATCCCACAAAAGCTCAATGGGGTTAAGATCCATAACACTCTTTTCCAATTATCTGTTTGATTTGATTTTGATTTCATTTCACTTTATTATCAGATTTTCTTCCTAAATTTGTCTTGCGTCCCAAGACGCACACTGTTTCACATCAATAACATTTACACAACATTTAACCAAACAACAGAAACAAATACTACAACATATATTACACAAGACATTACAAATAACTGGCTGCGGTGCATCAATTTAATCACTTCCTTCAGTGCTTAGTCCACATAGTAACAGTGAGGCCTACTTAGAACCCAAACTCTGATTTCCGCAGTCTGTCCAATCGAGCCTGTGGGACTCTAAATCTTCTATTTGATGGCAAAAGCTCATATTCTTCAAATAAAATATGAGAGGGGTCAGACGTAATTCTGCCTGCCAGAGACAACATTCTTTAAATATACACAGCTTGAAAACTTGACTCAAGCATTTGACCCACAATCTTTGAACAAATATGTAGCAGTCTAACCAGTCAAGCTTTAAGTTGAACAGAGAGACAACTGTACCATGCACTGATTCCATACTGCACAACACTCTGTATTATAGATTGAAAAAACAATAAAAGGATCTGGGTTTTTTTCGCTCCAAATGACCTTAGTGTCCTAAGAAAATAAATGCATTGTTGTACCTTACTACAAATATAATCTATATGTGCACTCCAGGATAAAGCAGCGTCTACATACAGGTGCATCTCAATAAATTAGAATGTCGTGGAAAAGTTCATTTATTTCAGTAATTCAACTCAAATTGTGAAACTCGTGTATTAAATAAATTCAGTGCACACAGACTGAAGTAGTTTAAGTCTTTGGTTCTTTTAATTGTGATGATTTTGGCTCACATTTAACAAAAACCCACCAATTCACTATCTCAAAAAATTAGAATACATCATAAGACCAATAAATAAAACATTTTTAGTGAATTGTTGGCCTTCTGGAAAGTATGTTCATTTACTGTATATGTACTCAATACTTGGTAGGGGCTCCTTTTGCTTTAATTACTGCCTCAATTCGGCGTGGCATGGAGGTGATCAGTTTGTGGCACTGCTGAGGTGGTATGGAAGCCCAGGTTTCTTTGACAGTGGCCTTCAGCTCATCTGCATTTTTTGGTCTCTTGTTTCTCATTTTCCTCTTGACAATACCCCATAGATTCTCTATGGGGTTCAGGTCTGGTGAGTTTGCTGGCCAGTCAAGCACACCAACACCGTGGTCATTTAATCAACTTTTGGTGCTTTTGGCAGTGTGGGCAGGTGCCAAATCCTGCTGGAAAATGAAATCAGCATCTTTAAAAAGCTGGTCAGCAGAAGGAAGCATTAAGTGCTCCAAAATTTCTTGGTAAACGGGTGCAGTGACTTTGGTTTTCAAAAAACACAATGGACCAGCACCAGCAGATGACATTGCACCCCAAATCATCACAGACTGTGGAAACTTAACACTGGACTTCAAGCAACTTGGGCTATGAGCTTCTCCACCCTTCCTCCAGACTCTAGGACCTTGGTTTCCAAATGAAATACAAAACTTGCTCTCATCTGAAAAGAGGACTTTGGACCACTGGGCAACAGTCCAGTTCTTCTTCTCCTTAGCCCAGGTAAGACGCCTCTGACATTGTCTGTGGTTCAGGAGTGGCTTAACAAGAGGAATACGACAACTGTAGCCAAATTCCTTGACATGTCTTTGTGTGGTGGCTCTTGATGCCTTGATGCCTTGATCAGTCCATTCCTTGTGAAGTTCACCCAAATTCTTGAATCGATTTTGCTTGACAATCATAATGCTGCGGTTCTCTCGGTTGGTTGTGCATCTTTTTTTTCCACACTTTTTCCTTCCACTCAACTTTCTGTTAACATGCTTGGATACAGCACTCTGTGAACAGCCAGCTTCTTTGGCAATGAATGTTTGTGGCTTACCCTCCTTGTGAAGGGTGTCAATGATTGTCTTCTGGACAACTGTCAGATCAGCAGTCTTCCCCATGATTGTGTAGCCTAGTGAACCAAACTGAGAGACCATTTTGAAGGCTCAGGAAACCTTTGCAGGTGTTTTGAGTTGATTAGCTGATTGGCATGTCACCATATTCTAATTTTTTGAGATAGTGAATTGGTGGGTTTTTGTTAAATGTGAGCCAAAATCATCACAATTAAAAGAACCAAAGACTTAAACTACTTCAGTCTGTGTGCACTGAATTTATTTAATACACGAGTTTCACAATTTGAGTTGAATTACTGAAATAAATGAACTTTTCCACGACATTCTAATTTATTGAGATGCACCTGTAGATACCCAAATATTTATAGGAGAAAACTTGTTCTATCTGTGTGTTATGAACAGTAGCTGGTGGAGGATACAAGTTCACTGGAAAACCAAAAATTATTTCATGTGTCTTCTTTGGATTTATAATAAGTGAATTCTTTTCACACCACTCCACTAATCTATCTGTACAATATTGATGAATACTAGGATCATCTTCAGTGCCTAATAAAGACAACAACGTAGTCAATATGTATGTATTTGGAATATCAGTTTTGCAATCATCTGTGTAAAGTGTGAAGAATAATGGTGAGCTCACACAACCCTGAGGTGCTCTTTGCAATTCTTCCCATAAGGCCTGCACCCCTGAGTCTTCTCTTTACTGTTGTACATGAAACTGGTGTTGAGCGGGTAGAATTCAATGAAGCTGTCAGCTGAGGACATGTGAGGCGTCTATTTCTCAAACTAGAGACTCTGATGTACTTATCCTCTTGTTTAGTTGTACATCTGACCTTCCACATCTCTTTCTGTCCTTGATAGAGCCAGTTGTCCTTTGTTTTTGAAGACTGTAGTGTACCCCTTTGTATGAAATCTTCAGTTTTTTGGCAATTTCAAGCATTGTATAGCCTTCATTCCTCAAAACAATGATTGACTGATAAGTTTCTAGAGAAAGCTGCTTCTTTTTTGGCATTTTTAACCTAATATTGACCTTAAGACATGCCAGTCTACTGCATACTGTGGCAACTCAAAAACAAACACAAAGACAATGTTAAGCTTCATTTAATGAACCAAATAGCTTTCAGCTGTGTTTGATATAATGGCAAGTGATTTTCTAGTACCAAATTAGCGATTTAGCATGATTACTCAAGGATAAGGTGTTGGAGTGATGGCTGCTGGAAATGGGGCCTGTCTAGATTTGATCAAAAATGACTTTTTTCAAATAGTGATGGTGCTGTTTTTTACATCAGTAATGTCTTGACTATACTTTGTGATCAGTTGAACTCAGTGATCAGTAATAATAATATTAAGTACATATGGTATGTTGTTAATTGGTGAATTACTAAGTAATGTAGCTATTTACATTGTAACATGAACACTAATGTCAGTTTTGATGTCTACTTTATTACAGTATTATTTTGACAAATTCACAAATTACATATACAGTGCATTCAGAACGTATTCAGACTTCTTAATTTTTTCACAGTTTGTTATGTTGCAGCCTTATGCTAAAATGGCAAAAAAAAAAAAAAAAAAAAAAATTCACACCAATCTACACTGCACACCCCATTATGACAAAGCAAAAAACAAGATTTTTGATAACTTTGCAAATTTATTAAAAAGAAAAAAACTGAAATATCACTTTAACATAAGTATTCGGACTTAATTTAGTCCACCTCAACAACAATGTAAACAACTTTATAGCTCAAATAATATATGAGTTTCAACAGAAGAATTATTGTAAGTGCTTTTACTGTATAAAATCATAAGCTTTACATTACATTTCTGCCCCATTCACTTCCATTGTAAGTGTCTCACTGTAACTTCGATTTTTGCTCTTTTTTTTTTTAAAGGAAAATCATTTTTTGTGATAATCAGCATTATGCCACAAATGCTGTCGATTGAGCTTAACTTGAACTGGAGTGCATTTTTGTCATTAGTTTATTAATCAGTATTACTTATGTAATCACCATGTAATATGGCAACGATGTAACCAAATATTAAATATAGCTTATCAATCAAAACCCCATTTTGATTGATCACTGATCTGAATATCAAGAGCCCGTCCCCTCAATATCTATTGTAGTTACGACCCTGCTATAATGTGTGATCCTTTCTTTATAAATCAGGACAAGCTTCAGGTAAATTCACTTCAACTGTCATGTCCTACCACTGGCAATACTGAGAGACTAACTGTCAAACTGTGAAAATGACATCAGCAGGTTTGGAAAAAAAGGTAATCATTGATAGGATATTAGAATAGAGATAGGGACTTTCTTTCAACATGAACAAACAACACAGCCCTACAAAGAGGACAGCAGTGGAGAAAAAAAAAAAAACAGTGTTCTTCTGTATAGTCAATAGCTGCTTTTCTAAATGAACAGTCTGCTTGAAGAAAGCCAAGATTCTATTGGAACCACTGAGACGATATCATGAATAAACCTTTATAAACAGGACAGCCCAGAGAGGGAGTGACAAAGAGGGTCTTCTTCCATTGCACACACAAACAACCAAACACACACACACACACACACACACACACACACACACACACACGTTGGTGCAGCTATCATTAAGAGGACTCTCCACAGACATAATTATTTTTATACTGTTCGAACAATAGATTCTATCCCCTAACCCTAACCCTACCCCTAAACCTAACCCACACAAAAAACTTTCTGCATTTTCACATTTTCAATAAAACATCATTTCTTTTTTAAGTGATTTGAATTATGGGGACACTAGAAATGTCCTCATAAACCACATTTATAGCATAATACCCTTGTAATTACCAGTTTGTAACCTAAAAAAAGAGTCCTCATAAACCACTTAAACCTGCCCACACACACACACACACACACACACACACACACACGAGCATAAAAAAAAAAGAACACAAACACATATTTGGTGGCCCTGATGTTGGTTAGAGTCTAGCCAGGTGTGTGTGTGTGTGTGTGTGTGTGTGTGTGTGTATGTTTGGATGTGTGTCTATTCTAAGGATGTGACAGACATGCCTGATTGGTCCTTTGGCAGCATACACAAAGACAGAGGCTGCAGGTGTGCCAGTCTCTTGCTCGCAGTGTTGCCTGGCACCAGGAGACAAGAGGGGAAAAGAGCAAGAAATAAGAGAGACACTAATGAGTAAAGAGTGCTGTATAATGAGTGATTTCCCTCCTCTGCCTTTCTGATCTCCGACTGAGACAGGCTGCTGTGGTCAGAGAGCCAACGTATCCAACCGCTGTAAGCATGCCGTTGTGGTTTTATTACACCCCATAAATGTTTGTGGAGAACAGTGTGTCTGGTTTTATCAACAACAGACAACCTGAGTTACTGAAGAAGCTGTGTAATTCCAATAAACACCAGTACACTCCAAAAAAGTTTTTTTTTTTTTTTTTTTTGCACGTTTTCAGTTTACTTAATTAAAATGAACTAAAGCAAAACAATTCTAGAACATTTTGTCACAACTATATTTCACTGCATTCTATCCAGTTAAATTTGTAAAACTGAAGTTTACTTAAGCCATTTAAGTTTGGACTACATTAATACTTTTTGTAGCATTGATGAAACTTGGCAGGGGATTTCCATTTCCCAGCATGCTTCATATGGGACTGGATGGGGTGAACAAATGTGAAATGAAGTGTTATTTTATGCATTTTTGAGCTAGATTAGAATAGGAGATTTGTTCATATTAAATGTTCTGTTATATTGGTATTTCAAAAGAGTGTCTCTTATGCTGGAGTTTTGGGGGTTACCATTGTGGTGAAGATTGGCGCTTGTGCTTAGATTGAGGATGGACTTTCTCATTCAAGTGATGTTGATTCGAGTGCTGCTTAGCTTTATAAGCAGTTGCTATCAAATTGACTGTGCAATAGTTTCACGGTCTTTACACTAGCTCACCTGGCATACAGTGCACCCGGAAAGTATTCACAGCGCTTCACATTTTGTTATGTTACAGCCTTATTCTTATTCCAAAATGGATTAAATTCATTATTTTCCTCAAAATTCTACAAACAATACCCAGTTCCTGCCGCTGAAAAACATCCCCACAGCATGATGCTGCCACCACCATGCTTCACTGTAGGGATGGTATTGGCCAGGTGATGAGCGGTGCCTGGTTTCCTCCAGACATGACGCTTACCTTTCAGGCCAAAGAGTTCAATCTTTGTTTCTCATGGTCTGAGAGTCCTTCAGGTGCCTTTTGGCAAACTCCAGGCGGGCTGTCATGTGCCTTTTACTAAGCAGTGGCTTCCGTCTGGCCACTCTACCATAGAGGCCTGATTGGTGGAGTGCTGCAGAGATGGTTGTTCTTCTGGAAGTTTCTCCTCTCTCCACAGAGAAATGTTGGAGCTCTGTCAGAGTGACCATCGGGTTCTTGGTCACCTCCCTGACTAAGGCCCTTCTCCCCCGATCACTCAGTTTGGCTGGGCAGCCAGCTCTAGGAAGAGTCCTGGTGGTTCCAAACTTCTTCCATTTATGGATGATGGAGGCCACTGTGCTCACTGGGACCTTCAATGCTGCAGAAATTTTTCTGTACCCTTCCCCAGATCTGTGCCTCGATACAATCCTGTCTCGGAGGTCTACAGACAATTCCTTGGACTTCATGGCTTGGTTTGTGCTCTGACATGCACTGTTAACTGTGGGACCTTATATAGACAGGTGTGTGCCTTTCCAAATCATGTCCAATCAACTGAATTTACCACAGGTGGACTCCAATCAAGTTGTAGAAACATCTCAAGGATGATCAGTGGAAACAGGATGCACCTGAGCTCAATTTTGAGTGTCATGGCAAAGGCTGTGAATACTTATGTACATGTGATTTTTTTTTTCGTTTTTTTTTTTTAATAAATTTGCAAAGATTTCAAACAAACTTCTTTCACGTTGTCATTATGGGGTATTGTTTGTAGAATTTTGAGGAAAATAATGAATTTAATCCATTTTGGAATAAGGCTGTAACATAACAAAATGTGGAAAAAGTGAAGCGCTGTGAATACTTTCCGGATGCACTGTTTACTAATGATTAATAAAATAAATTAAGTTGGACCAACAGAAGAAAATTAATTAAATTAAACATTAGTAAATTTAGTTTGACGAACCTAATAAAGTTAAGAGTTAAAACTACTAAAGTATATTGATTTGACCTAAACCCACTAAATTGTGTTGGCTGAATGAAACTGACTTAATATAAATTAAATAAATGAAATCACTTGTAAAAATTTTCTCAAATTAAATTAAGTATAATGACTTAAGGTAATGACTTATGTTAATGATTTTTTGAAAACTGTAGCTGGCCAGGCTACAAGCTAATGATATTTAATTTTTATTTTTTATTTTTAGCTACACTTAAAGTTACCAACAAAAAGTAGCAATGGGGACAATAGAGCACAACAGTGTGGTTCCAGAAGTAAAAATCCCATAGATTTTTTCATAGGGGAATTTGTTTTTAACGATAACTTATAAACATTTAAAGACAGAACTACCTTGAGCTCCGAGGTTGCAAATTAATTGTATATGCTTCTGTTAATGGCATCAGTCCGCATTATATGAAAATCTACACTTCCCATGATCCTGCAGTGAAAGATCCACCAGAGAATCATTACCATCAAAGTGCACCAAAAGAGCTCTTTAGCAATAAACTTAAATATATAGTTTCTATACTTGAAATCAACCACTTTAAATCAATAGTTTTATATTTTTCCATCACGTTTAATTTAATTACATCATTCACAGTGCTTCATGGGATTGTAGTTTATTACCCCATGAAAGAAGTTAAGTACACAGTCTTGTATCTTTGTCTTTTTGTCCAATTTTCAAATACTTTTTTGCTTTAAATCAAAGTTTGTAATGTGATTCACCTCAAAGCTGGTTTGATTCATGGCTTGCAACTTTATTAGGGAGGATTTTATGAAATCCCTATGGAAGAAATGAATGGGGAAAATACTTCTGGAACCAAGACGGCTGAAAAAGAGGGAAGGCACTGTTGCACTGTTTTTCTTTTGGATAATTATCATATAATATAGCCAGTTTAAAAAAGTATTTAACTAGCAAAAAACTATGATATAATTTTGCTGACAGCATCAAACCTGAACACATAAATGTACATTAAATACAACTAAAAAATGCTGAATTGAAAACACAATATGATATTTAACATAATATTTAAACTTTTGGCTCAACCAGTGGTGTTAGTTTGGGGTGGAACTGCCTGTTTGTATGAGCAATAGATGGAGAGTGAGGCATAAGGGTCTGTACCATTTTGAAAACAATCTTTATTTTTTGCTATTTCGTTTGATTCCACATCATTTGGTGGCACAGAAAAGTTGCACTTCTACAAAAAGAAATACAAATACATTGTTTCCACGTTATGCTTAAGATAAGTAAAATGTGTAGCTAAATACAGCATGTTTATAATAGTATGCTAGACTATTAAGGTGTCCGCAGCTCATACGCAACAGCCATGAGCCTTTCCGTACTCTCACTTCTCCCAGATTTTGTACTCTAAGAAGTCTTGTGGTTTTCTTAATTGTCAACTGTGGCAATGCCTGGGCCCCTTCCTCAACATAATGGTTGGGCACCGACTAGAGCCTTTGATTTCCATGTGAACCTGTCAGTGTACAAGAGATAAAAGAGGAACTGAGGAGCTCAGAAGAGACCTGGGAACCCTCATCCACCTTATCTAGAACACATGAGCTACCACTCCCTTTATTTCTCTCTCTCACTCCCTTCGTTTAGGAGCGGATCCCCTTGGCAACATTGGAGGTTGACTTAGACTTGGAAAGTAAACAATGAATTACTCATCCATATAGACCTGCATGGATGACCAGTATATGATAAAGTAAGCTTGAGTATTCCTGAGCTGAATGTATGGGTGTGGACTGATTGATGCCTTGTGTGAGTTTGCGGGCAAACACTCCCCCAATTATACACATGTTAGCTTTCACTGCGCAAGGTAACATTTCTCTGCTGCCAGTCTATCCTCCACAGTACACAATTAGCTCCATTGTAGAAGGTCACAGTGCCCGGTGTAGAACAGACTATGATAATTAATTGTTTGAAAGGGATAGTTCATTCGAAAATGAAAATCAAGGCATCATTTTCTCACCAACATGTTGTTCCAACCCATGACACTTTTCTCATATTTGAATTTAAAATGTTTGGCTTTTTCTGGAACACCCCATGTATGCTTGAAAATGTATAATTTGAAAAATGCTAACTATTAGGGCTCCACCTCAAGCAAACTTGGCCACTTCACACTGATAAAGCACATTGAAAATATGGCCCCTGCATATTTGCGTCTGTCCTCCCATGAGATCTGTACAGTCTCAGCATAACAGGCTTTAGAACTTGCAATGGAAAGAGAGAGTTTCCACATGTCTACATTACATGTGTATCACCAACTGAGTCAGTGTTTTCTTTGGAGCCTCTGGGTCCTTCAGTATGGCCCAAGAGCGCAACCAAAGTCCACATATTTTAAAACACACTTCCCCTCTTCATGATGTGGCCTTTAAATTGTCTATTAGACTGTTTGCTAGTAGTGTCTGTAAAGATTAATAACAGCTGTAACAAAAGTACACCTGAAAATAGTTGCCCTCTTCAAACTCACTACATATAAGGTCACTGTATATGCAGTATACATATTAAAATGTGGGTGATAAATACAGTCAGCACGATATTACTATATGTTCGGACAACATAATGGCACAGGAAATCGACATGCAAATTCTGAATGTTAATGTGTCCTGACAAGTGCCATTCTTCATCAGACATTTCTTCAGCAATTTAAACGTGTTGATCTTTATCTGTGGCGCTACTAGAAATCCCCAAGACACGGTTTCTGGTCAGAAAGTAATCACGTTCACTCCGAGACACAGGTTCTTGACCCGTGGAAACCTGGAAGTAGTTACGTTCACATAAAAATCGGTGAGTTTGATTCGGAAGTTGGAATGCTCTGCATAGCTTTGCTGTAAAATTGCATTTATACTCCACTAATAGTTAGGTGTAGGGTTTGGGTTAGGGTGTATGGTTAATAAAATATCCATTCCTATAGACTGTATTATGTAATTTACGAACAAAAATACGACTTCCTTTTGGTGCCACCCTGTGGACATTTCATCTTAACAAAACTGCCATCTTCAGCCACCGGGGGCAGTGGTTTGAATTTTGGTAAGCACAGACCGATTTCAGCAGCAGAACTTTCTAACTTCTGTCACTGAATTCACAATAATCAGCTCCAGAAAGTTTTAACATCAAAGCAAGCTCAGCTTTTGGATACAAACGAAAGCTGAACATATTCCACTGCGCCGAAGGGGAATTCTTGGAGAGTAACTTTAAAAAGAAGCTATTTTACTCTAATTCACAACTTTCCATTGTAAATGACAGTACAAAAAATGACCTCAAGACAAGGGAAAACCTCTCTTTGCTCTCTTTAAACTCTCTTCCCTATAAAGTATATTGCCACTGTCTATGCTGTGGTCGGACAGAAGAACCAAATCAAGGGCTCTCCAATCTCTTTAGCAGCAGCTGCGACACTTTAGCTGGTTGGCTGCTCAGCTTTGTCAGCCTATTCTTGTTCCATTTAGTCTTTTTTATGAGAAAAAGGGGGGCTGATGTGACTGAGTGGCACTCCCACAGGGTGTTATAAAGCATGGTGAATGTGGGACTGGCTGTAACAGGTGAATTGAAGAAATAGAGTGACTGATGCATGGCTGCTTACAGGAGACCATCAAATAGACCCAGCAAGAGGGAGGGAAGACTCTTGATTTCATTTGCATTTCAGACCCCTTTAGATCTTACTGTTTGACCCTGCAAGTGTGAAAATGTGATTGTGTTTTTGTTTGTGCATGAATTCTTCCTGAAAATGTGGGCCAACATCCAGACTAATCTCTTTGAATTCAGCAACAGTATGTTGAAAGTTGTTTTTTTGTTGTTGTTGCTGAAATTGATCTGAGCTTACCTAAATTTGAACCACTGGCCCCAGTGGCTGAAGCTGGAAGTATTATTGAACGTTTATGCACGTGTGAGCTCATTTCCGGGTGAATTTCCACAGAGTGGTGGCAAAAGCGAGTTATTTAGTGTAATGCAGTCACAAGGGTACATATTTTATCAACCATTCCCCCTAACCCAAACCTCAAACATAAACTTAACAGTCATTGGTGTAAAAATTCATTTTAGATAAAAAAATGCTACCTTTGAATCACGCTCACCATTGTTCATGTAAAGGCAATTACTTCCTGGTTCTGATAGGACCAGAACCCATATACAGTGAAATGTGTTAAAGACTGACTTGATGCATATATGTCTAATGCGGGACGGCAATTGTCAGTACTGATTCAACAGAATGGGGTTGATTACATGGTACCAAACGTAAATTCTGTCTTCAATTTCTCACCCTCATGGTGGTTCAAAAGCGTACGATTTTCTTTCTTCCGTCTGATTTGCACCAAAATGACATAAGGGTATGTAAATGATGACAGAATTTGCCAAGGCAGACACAGAGTTTAAACTCATGACAAATTCGTTAACCTTGAAGGACTTCAAAGGCTCTTCAATTTCCTTCCACTCTGCCTTGCGCAATATTGTTTTGTATGGGCCCTCCGCACAATTATTCCCATGGCCCACCCAGACAGCTTGGACGGAGAAGTGGGCCTGACAGGCACTAGTTGACTGTGCTTAATCCTTTTTACATTTTTGAAGTCTTGAAAACTTTAGTTGACTCTGTGGCTATTCTGCCCCGCTCTGGCCCCCTCATATTTTGACAGAGTCCTGAAATTCCCCAAAGCAAACCGTTGAGCTGAGGAGTGAGGGGGGCTGATAGATTGGGTTTCCTCAGTGTATCCAGTAAGGTTGAGTGTTGGACACACAGAAAATGTGCAATTCCAAAGTCCAGCTGACAATGTTTATATCATGGCTGAAGTTTCAAGCCTTACAGATGTCTCCCACAAACAAGACAGCACCACAGAGGTCGACATGGTTTCTGTGCAACCAAATCCATTTGTGGATTTTGAGCAAGTTAAAGGAAATGTGGTAGTTGTACAAGCATTGTAAACCACCCACCCACGTCTTTATCCACTTAGCCTGGGTTTGTTATGATTACAAGGGTCAGAGCGTTTACAAGTATAGGCATCCTTTTGGCTGGTAGTCAAAGCGGACCAAGACAGAGACAGAGACACTTTATTAACTGCCTTCTCTGTTGTCTACATCATCACCATTGTGTCTAGTCCTCTAAGGTAATTTGGTCTCTCATTAGGATTGCTTTGGAAAGTTGAGAGATTTTAAGACCACAATATAACCCCTCCTTAACCACAACCTTTCAGGATATGTTGTTATAACAGCTTCTTTAATCACTCTTGACCCCCTTCATTTCAGATCACACACCTTTGGTGAGCTGAGAGCAGATTAGAGACCTTCCAGATCATTCATTTCCAGAATGCTTAGAAAAAGGGAACAGTTGAGGAAGGGGGAAGCTTTAGGGGGAACAATGGATGGAGATTACAGCGAAGATTTGCACAGTACCAGCAGGAGGGTGTCTCTTCTGTAGAGGCAGGCAAACTCATGCCCCTTTTCCACTGACAGGGTGCTGGTACCCAATCTGGAACTGTTACACATTTTTCCCCTGAAGAAAATAGCATTCTGGGTTGGAAAAATTGGTTTTGCCAATAGTGGCCGGGGGGCGGTATAATGTTCTCACTTCATTAAATTTTTAAAGCAACATGGCTCAGGCTGGCTAGACTAATTGTCTAATTGTCAAAGCCTTCTACTCTCGAAGCACATGATCCAATACCATGATTGGTAACACTGTACAATAAGGTTGTTTTGTTTACATTAGCGAAACGGGTTCTACGTGTGTGGACAAGGAGGAAGCGGAGGACGGGAAATTTCATCTCAAACAGTATTTTTATTTTACTCTATGAACTTAAATAGCTTTTCAGCATGGGGTAAACAACACAAACTCAGCATGTGCAGGTCTCTCTCTCAGTCTCTGCAGGACTCCAGACTGTGACTAAAATGGTCGCAAATGAGACTAAAATTAATTGATTGTGACAATAATTTAACATCTAGTCGCCATTGGCGACAGTCGGGTTGTGTATGTTCATATGCGGTTTCATCAGATATCATCTTGTGAGTTATTGAATACATGTATAGAGTGCGCACCAGTGTGTCTCGAGCCTCTTTTCACCCATTCTGTTTCTGACAAGCTTGCTGCACGCAACAACAAACCCAGCGCGAGAGAGTCGTGAACAAATGACTCTTTTGAACTGGGTCTTTTTCATGAATCACCCGAAAAGAACTGAGGGTTTGAACTCAGGAGCTCAGTTTAGCAGTTTGAATCAAATTCATTTTCTCAGCGAATAAGCCGTCAGTGTCCTGACATCTGGGAGTGCAGACATTGTAAAATAAGAGTCCCATGTGTATTTTGGGCTTCTTTATAATTAAAAGTCCTGTATTGTGTACCACTTTTTTTCTTCTTCTGTTAATTATTGAATGGGATTGTAGTAGCACAATAAACTGCATCTGGAATTCCTTTAAATTTGTACTCTTGTAGTCTCTGTGTCTGGGCCATCCGGTATCCGTAAAGAAAAATTATTATATATATTTATATATACACTTCCGGTCAAAAGTTTTGAAAAACTTATTCTTTACTATTATTCTAAAATGTGAAGAAAAATAATTATAATAAAGTCATCAAAACTATGGAATAACATAAATGGAACTAAGGGAATTATGTTGTGACTAAACAAAATCCAAAATAAATCAAAACTGTGTTATATTTTAGCATCTTCAAAGTAGTCACCCTTTGCCTAGAATTTGCAGACATGTACTCTTGACATTTTCTCAACCAACTTCTTGAGGTATCACCCTGGGATGCTTTTTAAACAGTATTGAAGGAGTTCCCATCTATGTTGGGCACTTATTGGCTGCTTTTCTTTATTATTTGGTCCAAGTCATCAATTTCAAAAACTTTTTTTTTTTTTTAATTAAATTTGAGTTTTGTACTGAAATAAATTAATACAGTGGCACAATTATATTTTTGTCAACAAAACTAATTTCAAACATTTAAGCATACGCCTTCAGATCAAAAGATTTTTAAGATCATGAGAAACATTTCAGTCAAGCGTTTCAAAACTTTTGACCGGTAGTGTATGAGATTAAGCTTTTGACACTTAGGACTACTGAGGGACTTGTACATTACTTGATGCTCAAGAAGGCAAAACACTACTATATACAAACTATACTTTATGTAATTATCTGTAATGTAGATTGTGAAGAGCAGTATTAAATAAAACAATCTTTTATCTCTTATATTTGTATAAATTATGAAAGGTGTTTGAACATTTGAGACAAAAGGGAATGCAAACTTATCTTCTCAACAATATATTCTGTTTATTAAACCTCCAATTAATGGGTTATCAACTGACTTCCTTTTCTTTGGCTTTCTATCTTGTTTATGAACAGCAATCTAAATCGAGCAATTATATGATTTGGCGACTAAAAACAGCCATTTGGCTCTTAATGTTTCAATTTGGGAGCCAATGGCTCCTGCATAATTTTTTAGTCTGGAGCCCTGCTCTGGCATGGTTCCTCCTTATATTGCTCTCCCCATTGCTCACTGCAATCAGAAACAGGTGTTAGACCAATAGCGCTCAGGTGTGAGCACCCTTACCGCTTTCTCTCTGGATGACCGCTTGACCACGCCCCCGTCACCATAATTAGTTAACTACATTAATTAACATGAACTAACAATGTTCAATAAGTTCTCAAAATTGGAAGTACTGTAAGACTTGTACACAAAGGGTTGCGGTGCGCAATACAGTTTTTGTTTGTGGATTATTTACTGTATGTTGTAATGAAGCCAGTTAACTCATCGCTCGGTTCCCAAGTCAGTGGAAATATGGGTTGGTTCTTAGAGACATTCACAAATGCCCTGACACTGGCACCAGCCCCATTTCAGTAGAAAATGGGTTTTAGAGTATGAGCGTCACTGTTCCACTTGATATGAGGCCTTTTTTTACTGACTTATTCCTGAATAAACATAGCTGGGAGTTTGAGTTATGTCTAAAACATTCTTGAAATGTTGCTGGGACATTGCTGAGGCATTTGATTTTAGGCAGAAGAGTATAATTGGAATGGTCATCTTATCACACAAAATGCATCCAATCCCTGCTATTTCCTCTTTGGGTTTAATGTTTAATGTCTTTTTGTAGTTTGGGGGTAAATGAAAATATGAGTTCTAAGTGGAGTGTTTGGGGAAGGAATGCATTGGTTTATAACGTGGCAATTTTGAGAAGCCCATAACTATAATACCGGAGAGAAGCCTTCTTGATAATGAATAAAGCAGCATGATGATGTAATAGCCGCGGTATACTACAGGCAGATAGAAACATGCTTTAGAGCAATTTAAACACAGCTGTTCACAGTCCAACCAGACGGTAATAATATAGTAGAGCCTTTGCCGTTCAGTTCTTTTCCATTTGGGAATTTATTTCACTTTTATGTTTCCCTAATGGTCATATTCTTGAGGAGGAACACAAAATCCCATTGAAGAACCTGTCACAAAATGTTTCCAAAACCACAGAGTCTGGCCCAATCTTTAATTCAAATCTCTATGGCAGTGTATTTGATTGACAGCACTCCTGGCTAATGACAGCTTTTTCATTGCAAACTCCCCATGTTCCACAAGTCAGGACATGTCCTGTACAATGGGGGGTTGTCAAGTTTCATCCACATCAGCCTCCCACATGTCTTTGCTGAGCGATGACCTTCAGCTCATGTAGAGGAGTGGTTGGTTTGTTAGGGTCACATGAACCAAAATTCACCTGAGATCGTGGGAGAGATGTCAAAGGAGTTGCGCCTCAGGGCATGAGGGGAGGTCAACACAACTGCATTGGCAACATGCCAGCACAGCAAAACAACAGGAGAACAAGACAAAGAAATTTGCATTTTATAGCAGAAGCATTGTGAGAGGTTGTAGGAAATGAAGCCACTATATATAAAACACCATACAGAGCATCAGTGTTTGTGAAGAACTCATTTTGTGCATTTGATGCCCAAGCTTAGACAAAGACAAATGAGACACATTAGGAAACAGAAACAACAGTGCTGTATTTTATTGTGCCAGCGGCACAATGGAAGTGTGCGTTTGTGACAAATAGACAAAGGCAGAAAAGCAGAATTGTTCTCTATGATAATTCCAGTTGAGAACAAGGCTGGGGGAAAGCAATATTGCCCTGCAAAGGCAAAATTCAGAAACCTTAGATTTGCCAAAATAGAGTTATGATTGAAATCATTTACATTTTACATTTATGCATTTGGCAGATGCTTCTATCCAAAGCAACTTACAGTGCCCTGATTACAGGGACAATCCCCCTGGAGCAACCTGGAGTTAAGTGCCTTGCTCAAGGACACAATGGTGGTGGCTGTGGGGATTGAACCAACCACCTTCTGCTTACCAGTACAGTGCTTTAGTCCACTACACCACCACCACTCCATAATCATGTCTTTTAGACTATGATCTCTCCTGTGACAGACAGGTTTGGCTCAATTATGCTCAGATTAAGAGAAAATGAATTGAGACAATGTCCAGCCAAATGTGGGACATGATAATCTAAATACTTCAAAGCTATATTTTCTGTTTCAGTTAGCAGGGCGTTGCTATGTAGTTGCTATGGTGTTCTAAGTTGTTTTTAGCATGCTGCTATGTGGTTGCTAAGCTGTTATGGTTGGTTGTCAGGGTGTTGTTATATGGTTGGTAGGATGTTCTGAGTGGTTTTTAGCATGCTGCTATGTGGTTGCAAAGGTGGTATGGCCATTTGTCAGTGCTTTGCTCCTTTGTTTTCTAAGGTGTTATAGGTGGTTATCAGGGTGTTGCTGTGTGAATGCTAAAGTGTTATGGGCGTTTGTCAGGGCTTTGCTCTTTTTTTGCTAAGGTGTTATGGGTAGTTGTCAGGGTGTTGTTATGTGTATGCTATAGTGTTATGGGTGGTTGTCAGGATGTTGCAGTGTGGTTGCTAAGGTGTTATGTGTGGTTGTTAGGGCATTGCTATGTGGTTGCTATGTGTTTGCTTTGATTTTCTTAGTGTTTTTAGCACGCTGCTATGTGGTTGCTAAGGTGGGAGTTTTTCAGGGCATTGCTATGTGGTTGCAACAGTGTTCTAATTGTTTTAAGCATGCTGCAATGTGGTTGCTTAGTTATAATGGGTGGTTGTGAGGGTGTTGCTATGTGGTTGCTATGGTGTTATGGATGGTTGTCAGGATGTTGCAGTGTGGTTGCTAAAGTGTTATGGATGGTTGTCATGCCATTGCTATGTGGTTGCTATGGTGTTATTGATGGTTGTCAGGATGTTGTAATGTGGTTTCTAAGGTGGGCGTTTGTCAGGGCTTTGCTATTTCTTTGCCAGGGTTTTATGGCTGGTTGTCAGGGCATTGCTATGTGGTTGCTATGGTGTTCTAAGTTGTTTTTAGCACGCTGCTATGTGGTTGCTAAGTTGTTATGGGTGGTTGCCCAAATCTCTGATATTCTTGTCCCAAGATATGTGTGGAACCCCATTTTACATCAATCCCTGACCGTAAGTATGAGCAATAGTAATAGTGATGTTTGCCCTAGGATGCAGACTGTAACACCATATAATATTATGATATTATGACATGTTGACTGGGGTTTGGACAACAGCCGGAGGCAGACAGTTCACAGGCCAACTCCTCAACACAGATATGGGATTTGTTTGACTGCTCGTCACCACCTCTCCACCATCCTCCACCTTTTCACCATCACACACTCCTCTGAGCTGTCAATCCCTCATCAGCCATCTACTATTTCTCAAGCCAGGCCACATGGCACAAGAAAAGAGAAAAACAGACGATTGTGCTTTTCTTCATAGTGTCTGGACAACACATCTGGAAGTGTACAATTCATTTTGTTTGGGTTTTTGCACTGTAAACCATGTAAACGGTATTGGCCAGATGAGGCATTTTGCTTAAGAGGTCCATACAGTTGAAAAAAGGACAAAGGGAGAGACAAGCGAGAGATGATCTGCATTATTGCAGTCTGAATGAAATTATTTCTCAAATCCAAGAACTTATGTACAATAAAAGAGACTCTACTTGAGGAAGTTTACATTCTCTTTGGTACAGAGTGTAAAAAAAAAAAACCTCATCGCAAGCACAGAGGCTATGGACAGGGTGGAGTAAAAACTCCACATTGTGCTGTTTGGTTAAGAAGGTTTATTTGAACAGAGATGCTCCGCTGAACTAAAGTACCATCAAGGCATTTTGAAGCCACTAATGACAAAAGCATTCACAGCAGGGAGAGTTCAGTATGGAAAACCAAGCCTGGATATTTGCTGCGGGACAAGAGGTGGCAAGAAATAAGGAAAAAATATTGGATTTGGTGAGGACGACAGCAATTGCCACGTCTGTGCAAGAGGTTTTACACTGTACTATAAGTGGTGAAATGACTGATGAAGAATTATAGCAAATAATAAGGTGCAACTGGAACATATACAAGCTAATGACTGATTCTGTAATAGTCAGTGGAAAGGATAAATCTCAAACTTTCAGATATTAGACAGATATTTTGTTTTATAGACTTTTAAGTGCACTGTCAATGATCAAATAATGCAGTGTTTCTGCTGGCATAGTGACACGGAGGTTAATTGTAGAATCGTTTTTTGGGTCCTTCATTTCACAGAGAGAAATTCAATTTAACAACTGCTGAATATGGGCCAAAATGTTGAGAATTAAGTCCATTGTTACTCTACTTGCAGTAAGCCATTTTTATAAATAAGAGATTTATTCTCAATTTTACACAGTGTTGACAATGTAGTTGTACAATTAAACTGTCTTCTGTAGAACCGCATACAAATGAACTAAAAAATACAATAAAATATGAACAAAGGCCTTTCTTCAACAATAAATGTTCAGTTATGCATTTACAGGAAAAAGTCATATTGTTAAGCATCAACATTGAAGTGAACAATGTTAACAAAAGTGTCTGGCTCTCTGCTACCCTTACTGCTAAAAAAATGTCATATAGAAATTTTCATTAAATTTTCATGCGTTTTAGAGTGATTTCCCCTCCCACTGAACACGACTTCATGCTGACAGGAAAGAGAATTGATTTCACGGTGGCACAAGCAAAGCAATGAAGACCCCTGGGCAGGTACACAAAGGTGGCCCGAAAAGGGGAAGACCATGAATGAAGGTAATATTATAATAGGGTTATAACGGAGAGTTTTCACAAAGGGTTCATTTTAATTATTTACATGTCTGTACTATATCAAAGCAATTCATCTTTAAAAAAAAGAGCAAAGAATATCATTATGTAATTTACTATTGTTAAAAAAAATTAAGGGTAAAGATACTACTTATTCATGGTCTTTTCATGTATGTTCTTTTTACCCCACATTCGATAAGTAAACTTAAAGGGGACACATTATGCAAAATCCACTTTTTCAATTATTTTTTAACATAATTATGTGTCCCCAGTGTGTGTAGACAACCATCCCCAAAAGACCATCCTCTCATTTCTTTCCTTTCCCCATCAATAAAAAACAGTGTCTCTGAATGAGCCGTTCAGGATTGCAGCCCCTTATGATGTCAAAAGGGGAAAGGTACCGCCCACAGCTGGCAAAGAGATCCGCCCAAGTAGCTTAGATCCGCCCTCGTTAAAACCTAAGCGAGCATCGCACAGACTGCCATATATATCTCCTCACTAGAGCTAGCTTGTGCTAACTCGGCCTGCTTCATCAACGATGGTCAACACAAGGCTGGATTTGCTTCAAAGCTAAGGATCAAGAATGGATCGGTACCAACTCTCCGTAACCCAACTTAAAATTTGCATGTCGTTAGTTTCGCACTAAATACTTTAATGTTTGCAGTTTGGCTTTCTGAATTTGCTTGTTTGCACGTAGCGCAAAAAATGCTTGTTGTGAAAACCTTGTGCTTTGTGTAATGTAGCAACTAGTCCCTAACTACCTTATTCCATAACAATGAAGCTGTAGCTCTGTTTCGGTTACGATATAAACTGATTGCCGTCCTCCACAGTCTCGCATGAGTGGTCATGCAATGAAGATTTTCCGTGTAATAAAACCGGTCATTATTTCAAAGACGAATATGAAACGATAGTGGTATTTCGACAACTATAGCTGTTTTTCATATTTCATAACTAGACCTTTGTTATGCACAATATAGTAAGATGATTGAGTGTGTTCTCCGTGTTATTTGCACTGTTGTCGCTGGGGTATCCATGGCACCAGCAGGAAAGGCACAGCCCACTTCCAGAAAGGGGTGTGGGGAGCAGCTCCTTTGCATTTAAAGCTACAGACCTACAAATCAGGGCTACAAATCAGGGGTATAAAGGTATGGTAGAATAACTGATCTGTGAGGTACTTTGAGCTGAAACTTGACAGACACATTCTAGAGACACCTGAGACTTATAGTAAATAGTGTAAAAAGGGGCATAATACTGTATGTCACCTTTAAAGGGTAATGGGTTAGTTCACCCAAAAATGAAAATTCTCTCATCATTTACTCACCCTCATACCATCCCAGATGTGTATGACTTCCTTTCTTCAGCAGAACACAAATTAAGATTTTTAGAAGAATATTTCAGCTCTGTAGGTCCATACAAAGCAAGTGAAAAAAAATCACATAAAGGAAACAAAAGTAATCATATGACTCCAGTGGTTAAATTAATATCTTCAGAAGTGATATGATAGGTGTGGGTGAGAAACAGATCAAAATGTAAGTCATTTTACTCTAAATCGCCACTTTAACCACATGTTAAAAACACATCTTAAATGTGACAACTAGCCCTGGTTTTGACAACACTTCTTGGGGGTATAAATTAGCGCCTGGTGTATATCTTAGATGTTAGTACACAGATTTTTTTTTGGGACACAGTGACTCAAACACCCACTAACCGCCCCTCCATAGCTCCACAGGGGGTTATAAAAAGAGCTGGCTAAAGAGGGCACGCGACAGACAAAATCTCTCAAAGCTTCTTAGATGATCACTTTAATGACAACAATGAAGCTATTCTTCTCCAGTCTGTTCTGCAGACTGCCACCCCTGACAATCCTAAACACAATCCCACAGTTTAACTCAAAAGTTTGTGTGCACTGCACTCATCCTATCCCTGCTGAACAGTTGTTGCCATGGAAAATGTGTGTGGCCCCTGGGAACGTGTGTCCATTCTGTTTTGATTGGTGATGGCGCAGGAAAGAGGAGATAAGGTTTGTCACCAGGACTCCAACCACATATCAACTAACTTCAGCTTTCCCTCTGTTAAAAGTGTGCAAACATGAATTACAGTATAACTTTTATAAATCATACTTTTATAAAATGAATAGTTCACTCTCAGAAAAGATATCAATATTTCACAAGCGCTCAAGTATGCATCACACGTACATGTTTATGTCTGGATTCATGCATTAGTAATCAACTTCATACTGTGGTGTGCCATTAGCATTCTAGAGAGAAGTCTGTCAGAGAGAAAAAGACAGACCACTGCCAGAACATCAGCTGAAGTCAGAAATATAGAGGGCACACACCCAAAAAACACACCCAAATAGAGCACAGCTGATTGCAAGATGCCCTCAAGAGACCATCCGGTAGTATCAGAGTTCCCACACTGCATCAGTGGAGAAACAAGCATGGGGTGGAGGTACATCATGCGTGTGATGTCACTGGTTTGTATTAAGACCACAGGTCTGATCATCATCCTATTGAGTCAGGGAAACCTTGACTGATTCCAGCTGCTGAGATGACCTCATACCCACTGGCTCTGAGATACCAAAGGACATAATTACTCATCCTGGTTACGCCTTTTAGTAACAAGTCCAATTACCCCCTCACAGCTCTCTGCTCCTGCTCACTAATTAACTCTGACAATGGAACATTAGAACCAAAATCACCAACGCACACAATCATAATGCCATCATAAAACTGCAATTAACCTCTGGACAGGAAACATGTTTAAACAAAACGGAGAATCAAATGCTGTATAAATCAGCTAGTGCAAAAGGAAGAATTTCACGAAAACATGCCAAGGTCATATTTCAACCCAATATTTCACATTTCATTGTTTCAATTAAGCACATTTTCTCCAAAATTATTTTTTGATGATTCCCATTACTGTAATATAATACTGTAATAAAATACTGTAATCCACTTATAGTTTTATTAAAATTAGCCTAAATTAAATGCAGAAAATAGTATCATGGTGTATAAATAAAATACTTAAAAGTCTATATCTATATAATGTTAAAACGTTTAACTGTTCTTCATCAGGGCTTACTTAGGGTAAATTATGACCTGTTCTCGGCAGGTTTCGTGAGACACATCTAAAAAGAATGGGAAACATAACTCAACAGTGGAATTCAGATATTAAGACAAAGGTGTGCAGTTGGTTACTGAGAGAGGCAATGTGCCAATGTGAAAAGTGCACTTGCATTTGTTGTCCTGTAGAGGGGGTAGGTGGCAAGTTAACAGAACCTGACCTTTAAAAAGCCTTTGACTGGGTAGTGACCTCATTATTAGCGGCATAGCTTTCCTTATCTAGCACCACTACTGAACCATATGCAGAGACGCTTCTTAAACCTTTTGAGAAAACTATTAGAGGATGTATGACATCCACAGAAATATCAGCCAACAGTACTACCAAAATTGCTTTATTTGGCCTTCCTCCATGCTAGAGCTAACATTGATATTCTTCAAAAGAATGAGCAGCGACCATGACACTGTTAATATGTTTGGGCCTAAACAAGATCTCCCACTACAAAAGCATGCATGAACGCACATGCTGATTTAATCCCTGAAACGCACCGTATGAGAGCATGCATGCAGAAAACACACAAATATATACAGGCCTACACACACACAGCACCACTGATGTGTAATCAGCAACGCATGCCAATTGCTCAGCCTCTGGGGAGTCTCAAAAGGTCAAGTGCAGGGCCATAACATCTTCACTGTTGACTTATCTGATCCACCATGCCAGGCAAACACACAGCCAGCATGCAGTAATTCTCTCTGTTGTTAAGTAATAGGCCTGAGAGGTGATGTATGACTCATTTTACACCTCAATACTTTAATAACATTGAAGTTAACTGTGTCATTGTTTTGAAATCATGACATTGGTAATTTATTCTTATAAATACAGTTACGTTTTAAACACAAATATATTAGATACACTTGAAAGGCTGCCTTAAGCAACACTAGACCACATTGTTTGTAATGCTGATCATCCAAAACTCTTTTAAATTTAAACTTCACAAATCACATATTGTTGTTGGTGGCCTGAATCGTTTACTGACCATCCAGGATATTATAAAATGACAAGTTATAAAAGCTATCTTTTAAGCCAAGTGCACACTACACGACTTGCAGTCGGTGCCCTGTTTTCCGTCGTACTGGTGTGCACACGACAGGACTGATTGCTCACTGGGTGTATCAACTACACAACCATTCGTTCCCAACTGAGGTCCTGTGTTCACCTGGTATTAAGATGCGTTTTGGGTGAAATGATCACAAATGTACAAGCAAGACAAATCACCATTGCACCTGGCCATCTCTTGACCACTTGTGATTTCAAAGGGTGAGTCAATGATTTCATGATGACATACATCAAAGTATTACTGCATGATAATAAAGTGCAAAGAAGAAAAAGAAAGCACTAAAAACTGGTGCATAGTTTCTCTAAATTATATTAGCATTTAATGTTAGCGCAAACAAAGTTTAGAGCTGGAGTTATTTTAGTCTAATACATGTATTAACTGAGTTTCTAGTATGCATGCTTCTCATATCTGTATCCCTGCATGTTGATATCAGACACACTGAAACATTTTGTGAAGTTCTTCTGCATGTACATATATTCTTTTTTTTTCTTCTTCTTCTTTTCCGACTGGATGGTTATTCCTCTTTAAATCTGGACGCAACCAGCAAAGTTTAAATTCTTGTTTATTAGGCAGTGATGTGCTGTTGTGGCATTACAAGCACAATGTGGTCACAAGCGGTTTTGACCAGCACTAAATGTGTTTGAAGAGGACAAATCTCAAAACGGTTTGGACCCCGTTACAGCTGTCTTTAGCGTTGACCCGTTTTAAACGTATTGCCCAAAATGCATCTTAGAATTACAATAACAAAATTCATTTATGAACTTGTGCACAATTTATTCGTGATAAAGTCATCAAGCATGAAAGAACAGCTCATGCCTGTTTATTGATTTGCACAGAAAGGAACAAATTAAGAAAAAACAGCTGAAAATAATGATGGGACAGCGGGTAGCGAGATGCGGGTGATGTTTTATTTTCAAAAAAAAATTTTTTTTGTCTCTTGCTTTCCAATACCTTGCTCTTCTCTTGCACTCTCTCTGTATTTTATTGGCTGTTTCTTATCTTCGGTCTCTCACTTGTTGAGACTCGTCGGCCAGATTTCAAGCAGGTTTAAAATCCGTCGCAGCATCTGCAGCTAATCTGGGAAAGTCGCTGAAGTGCACACTACACGACCATCGGTCGTGCGATCTGAGACTTCTCATCGCAGACCAGTCGCCAACTTAAAACATCAAAGGAAACGAACCTGAGTGGTGTAGTGTGCGCTAGGCTACACATATAAAAAAGTTTTTGCCTTTTCCAGTCGTGACAGTAACAAGCAACGAGTAACAGGACATTTTGTCAATCATTTGGTTTCTATTTCTGTGGCATTCATTTTAAATGTGTACATTTTAGATGTTAATATCTGTTAATTTGGTCAAATTTTAGGAGTACACTAGTGTATACTCAAAGCTAATCTTTATGGACTAAAAGCCACAAAACTACAAATTTAAGCAACAAAGATTAGGCATTTTCACTTTCGAAAGCGAATGCTACAATGCCAAGCAACCAAAAATACCCTCTAGCAACTATTGTTTTTTGTAAAGTTTGAAGATAGTTCAAACTTGAAGCAAAGATTAAGTGGAATGTTTGTAAAACATTGGTGGTTTAGACACGAATGTTTCAAGTTGCTCAAGTGTTCAAGTGTTCAAGTGCTCACTGCTATGTAATTCCAGCACTTCTGTGACTCGAGGGTTCATGGTGAGTCAAGATGATTTATTTGACACAAGTGATAATGCCTGTCATAGTGGAAAAAGTTGTTAGTCAAAGAAGGTGCTGGAATAGATGTTGTTTCAAAGCATCACATAGAGTTTGAATGATGAGTCAGAGTGGTGAGTTAGCTGGGGGGTCTCTGACATGTATTTACTTTCCTTTTCATCCATATCTTTCCCTTTTTACAACCTTCTTTTCTCCATGGGTCTTCTGACAGATCAGAGACCCCCTAACTGACTAATAAAGATCCCCTCAGATTAACAACTCGCAGTCCTCTGCTTGTGACCTTTTGACCCCGCCGGGATCTTGGGTTTCTACCTACTGCATGGGATGCCCTGTATGAGGTATAGCTGACTGTCTGTTTGTATGTATGGAAGTGAAAGCTTATCTAGGGGCTACGTGACCCCCAAAGCCCAGGAAAAGGGAAACAGGAAATTTGGGATTATGTCTTGACAACTAATATGCTAGAAAAATTTGCAGTACACGCAGTTGGCTGAAGAACCTCAAGAAAGCAAAGTTTGTGTTTTGCACTATCCGGATGGCAATTGTTTCCTAAATGGCATTTGAGGTACAGTTATAACAAAGTAGGATGTTCTTGGATGTTCTTGATTGTACTGATTCGGATAGGATAGGATAAGGATCTCTATAGGTATTACTAATGTTATAACTGTAGTTATTAAATTTTGTATGATGTGAGAAATAAATTATGAACCAATCGAGCAAGACACACCATTCGTCTGATGGAGAAGGAAAGAAAGAGCGGAGAGAGAGACATCTTGTGTCTCATCCTTAAATACATTAGTCATCTGGCCAACAAAATCTCTCAATTACGCCCTAAACTAAGACATGATGGATGACTACACTGCAAGGATCATGGGATATTTCTACCTCCCTCATAGCAGTAATTTTCTGCAAGCTAACGTGTTTCACACCAAGTACAGTCTATTTTAACCTGGATCTAACCTTTTCCTGATGTTACAAGCTATTTGAAACATGATTTTCTTTGTGTTAGGCAGTGAAATGACACAAAAGGTTTCACTGAATAAGATCTACTGCTGTTCAAAGCAAGTTACCTGCACAAAGTTCTGGGTTATTTTGTCAGCATGTGGCATGTCGTAAAACATTTAGCATTATTGACATTGCACACCTAGCACAAGGTTGCCAGAGGGTGGCCTCGTGGCTAATGAAGCTCTTAAAGAGCTTGCTCCTCCTGTGGGAATTAGATACTTGATCCTGGGGTTGGGAAAAGTGCAGTATACAAGGAAAAATGCACCACATATGCTGAGAATCAAGAATGCACTTTCTACCTCCCCTGCTAATCACCTGCTAGGACAATAAAAGAAAAAGCCAAGCTAAACCTCTGTTGTTAAATTCAACATGATCACATGGGAAATCACCATATTGCTTCTGAAAGTTCATGTACCCCGAACTTATTTCCATTCAGCTAAAATACTGACAATTACTGACATTTTTGCATTAATTCAAGTGTGAACACATTTCCTTCTAGCGCTAATCATAGCGATTTGCACGCTAAACTTCTGAGACATGAGTTCTGGTCCCATGGAATCCAGGAAGTAATTAGCTGCGTTTCCGTAATCAGTTGCATTCCCACTGTCACTTCCGGGGCTTTATCATGCCTCCTCGGGGCTGTCTCCCGGCCAACGGCCTATGGCCTGCCGATTACCCTTGGGCCAAACGAGCCCAACCAGGGATTGAGGCAGGTTCAATGTCAAAGGTGGAGTTTCGCCGAACTTCCCAGGTTCTGTATCCAGCGCACAACAGTACAGGTTCTAGAAATAAAATAATAAAGAAATGCGGGCACAGTACAAATCTGTTAAAACAAAGTGGCTCCCAAAGAAATAACTTTCCATGGTTTGGTGAACTTTCACTGACGGTGTGCTGGGACATCGTCCTGCTGTTAGTGGAGAGACCACTCGGGACACCATGGAAGTTACAGTCGGTGAGTTGTCATCGCTAACTAATCTTGCTGTTTACATTTGATATAAACTTTTTTGAGCTTCCCTCTTGTTTGTGAAATGGGTGGGGTGTGTGACGTTGGCACTGCAGCAGCGTATTAAGGGCGGGCTTTTGGGCAACGCTTTGGAGTTATTGGCCTGATGGTGGGAACTCAGATCTATTTTGGTCTTGCGGCTCGAGGTACAAGGCTATTGGCCATGGCTGGCCAATTGATAGTGGTGATATTGGAAAAGAAGCTATTGTGTTTAAATAAACAATGGTGAGTGTGATTCAGAGGTTGCATTTCTGCTAAAAAAAAAAAAAAAAAAAAAAATTCTCCACTGATGGTTAGAGGTTTAGGGTTGAAGTTTGGGATAGGGCATATGGTTAATAAAATATGCATTCCTGTTGACTGTATTACATCATTTACAACTAAAAATACAACTCGCTTTTGGTGCCAATGTTTGGACATTTCATTCGGAAACTGGAGCTCCCATGTGCTCATACAGTCAACAACACTTAGCTTTGGCCACTTGGGTTTCAATAAGCAGAGCGATTTCGGCAGCAGAACTTTCGATCTACCTTTGCTGAATACACAGTGTAGTAATTCTGGATGCCACTAAGGTAAAAGTTGTTAGCAGATGCGCAAATGAATAAACTGGCCAGTAGTTCTGTTTTAATTAATTGCCAAAGCCAGGTTTTCTTGTCATACGTTAATTCCTATAGGAAGGAAAAACAACAGTTGAGATCTCTGTAATAACTCAATCGTTACTCCTAGGAGAAAATGAAAGTAAATGGAGAACAAATGAAGATTTTGGCTTAAGTGTCCTGCTTCTCATAATTCACCCAGAGAAAAACACCCCAGTAACCTCACACATGTCTCCTTTCAGAAGAGATCTCAACTATGTCTTAAATTGTGCTCAGATTTGCCAAGTCTGAAATCAAAAGCCAGAGATTTCAATATGATCTTAAATTCCTCATCAAATTCTACCAAAACCAAACTATATGAGATATTCTAACCACATTAATTTTATAGCCCTCCATATACCATATTTTTTACTTCTCCTAAGGAATTTTAGGAGAAACATCAGAGACAAAGTTAAATGAAAATGACAACTCGGAGAACTGAGAAACTGAGAATTGAGCAATGGAAGAGCAACTTTTGAGCAACCAGTTCTAATTATTTTGGCTTTGGACAATGCATACATTATTATAATTTTTAAGGCTTAATTTTACAAAATATATTTAGAAAATCAGCTTAAATGTAAAATCCTTATGTTCAGTAGGATAATTATAAATGTTCAGTACCCTGGCTTGGGGCAGTTTTTGCCCTGAGGGTGGGCTTAGTCCAAAATAGATTTATTTTCTGCTGGGTGGGAAGCTTTGTAATGGTAACCATGGAGACAAGCTGGCTAAAGCTAAAGCTAGCTCACTGCTCTGTGTTGTCCTTCCATCAAAATGTATTAAACATTTAGAGTAACAGTAACAAAGCACATATACCCCCCCAAAGAAGTGCCATGACAATACCACAGTTTTTATACATACAACCATGATAGTAATACATTGGTAGTCCTTACAAAATTAAATACACTAGCTATAAAAAGTGGTAACCTGGAATTGTTACCTTAGGATCTATATTTTTGTGATCTAACACTTAAACATAGTTTTGTTGGTGAAAACTTAATTCAGTGATGTTAAATAATATTTTTGACTTAAATCAAACCAGTCAATTTAAATGTTACCTCGAGAAGCAATTTTGTTCTGTTAGCATTTTTTTTCTTCCCTTTTTTCTCCAGTGTACCATGGTATATGAATATGGTAATCAAATAGTACCCTGGTATATAATGTATCAAAATGCTATGGTATTACCATCTAATACTATCACTGAACCATGGTACCACAACAGTACTTTTGGTAACATTGTACCTTTTAGACAAAAGCCTCCTATGTTTTACACTGGCCAATCTCATGTAGGTGGAAGTGACTGAAAAACTATTTCATATCCATTACCAAGACACTGTTTTGATCTATTAGTTAAGTGATGAACAATATTCTTGTCACATTATTTATGGTACTCAGAATCAGAGGTAATTGAAGCAACAAACCTTGATATGTTTGTCACAACAGTGGTTGTTCCCACTTAAAACCACTGACCTAAATACACACACACTCTCCTACGAGCTGTCTTTGTCTGCTTCAAAACCAACACACCTCTCTGTCAGTGGCTTTGTGGGTCAGTGTTGCTATAGCAACAGGCGAGAGCTGCACAAGGTGGCGCCAGAATTCCCTGGCCTGCTTCAGTGAGTATGGGCATAAGTGAGGGACCCCCTACTGAATATCCCCCCCCATGACGCTCCACACAAAACACACCTCATTCCAGAACAGCATTCAAGAAATGCAGTCTCTGAGCCATATTTATTATTAACTGACTGTATACCCTGCAACGAATTCACTTGAGTCGTGTCACTATTTCTACGCAAATACTTGCGTCTTATTAACCACTGACAGTCTAACTTAATCAGATCCTAAATGAACTGAAATAGCGCTGTGCCGTGTTTAAATTAAGTTATTGTTATTTTTTTTTTTAAGCGCAAACAGGTTTCCTTTCTTTTTTACATTAGGCTTATTATAGATTGTGACTTATTCACAAAACTCATCAGTATTTACCTGCAACAATTAATGTCAAGCCATTAACGCCCATGGGAAGCAGATGGTAAACATAACAATGGCAATGAAAGGCAAATAAACAATGCTGATTGTGAACCGTGTGCTATCAGGGTTTATGTCTCCAAAAATCATTCCCTAAAATCTAGGGTTCTGGGGTAGTTTAGCATGAACTTTATTGAGGGGAACGCTTATGTGTAGAATTCTTTGTTATGGACACACACTGGGGCCAGTGTAGAGCTTTACTGGTGGTAGAGTTATGACCCTTGTCCAGGGTATTTGGGGGATGTTATTGTTCCACGCCACTATGTTGCTGAACCGTGTAACAGGAACCCAATGTAAACAACTACCAGTAGACCAGGAGATATGGCCACATCATATAAGTGTTACAAATCTCTCTGTGACGCCTTAGATCAAAAGTGAGCTACTTTGCTGTCTACTGTCTACATTGGCATTCTAACCCTGCTGAAAAAAGCAGCTTAAGCCAGCCTAAAGTGGTTAGCTGGTCTCCCAACCTGGTGATGCTGGTCAGGCTGGTCTGCTTCAATGGTTTTAAAGGGATTTTGGACACTTGTCAAAAAGTCTGGGGAGACCATCTGGCCAACCAGCTAAACAATAGCTAAAAACCAGCTTGGCCAGGCAGGGAGCAAGACCAACAAAAAGCAGCTAAGACCAACAAACCACCTTAGGCTGGTTTAAGTTGTTTGTTTCAGCAGGTGACTGCAATAGAGTAACTGTTTTGGAATGCTCAACATAGGCAACAACCTAATGCACCACGCAAAATAGCACTTGTCACGTGAAGAGCAAAGGAGACTCGACTCACAATTGATGCTAATAGAATTGGACGTTAGCATATTGCTAAGATAACAGCACAACACTAATAGTAGGCATACAAATTCATAGAAGACACAACTATTTGGGGAAATAGACCATTTCAAATCAGATTGAGCTTTTTTTATTGACAGTTTGATGTTAGCATGTTGTTAAGCTAACAGCGTGATACTCTTATAGGCATAAAAATACACAGTACACACAAATGTTAGCTAAAATAGACCATTTTAAACCAGACTGAGCTATTTTATTGATAGTTTTACATTAGCATGTTGCTAAGCTAACAGTGTAATATTCAGACAGGAGTAAAATGCAAAGTACGCAAAAATATTGGATAAAATAGACATTAAAATTTGACTGAGCTATTTTTATTGATGTCTTTAATATGTTGCTAAGCTAACAGTGTGATACTCTTATAGGAATAAAATTAAGTACACAAAAATATTGGGTATAATAGACCATTTTAAATCAGATTAAGCTATTGATAGCTTGACATTAGCATGTTGCTAAGCTAACAGCATGATAATATGCATAAAATGCATAGTATGAAAAAATACTGGGTAAAATACACAATGTTGAGCTATTTTTATTGATAGCAAGTATGTTGCTAAGCTAACAGTGTGATACTCTTATAGGAATTAATTTCAGTACACAAAAATATTGGGTAAAATAGACTATTTTAAATCAGATATTTTAAACCATATTAGACATAACATGCAGAAAAATATTGAGTAAAATAGACAATGTTAAAATTAGATTGAGCTATTTTTATTGCTAGCTTGACATTAGCATATTGCTAAGCTAAGTATGATCCTCTAGTAGGTATAAAAACAACAAATAATATTCAGTTCACTAGGTTTTAAAACAGAACCCCTGTTTCATTATGGAGAATTTTCCAGGACATTTGAAAAAGTCTTTCTGCTGAACTTCGATTGAGAGGTCAAAATTAGATAGCTTTCCAACCCCTGCACATTTTAAGGGGTCTAATTGCATCACAAATTGTATAATTAAACGATTGTTTTGTGCGTAACTTGGTCCAATGGATGTAAATTTTATGATCCTATAATAACCTGGAATAATGTTCATGAATTGAAGTCTCTGTTTGTGGGCCACAGACATGTGTCTCGTATTGCATATAAAAATCAGCTCCCTGAGACAAAGCACAAGGAACTGATTATGTAAGGGCTACTGAGTATCGCCAAGGGGGGGTTTGGTATAAAAATCTCCACAAAAATTGTAATGCATGTAATGGTTAATCTGGTAATATTTTGTGTGTAAACTATTCCTTGAAAAAAACACTAGCAACCATCCAAAACACCCTAGCATTGTTGTGGAGAGTTGTGCACTAGCAAACATCACTCACAAATGTGATTTAGTTCACATTACTGGCAATGATATATGAGTAATATTCTTCGGGAAATGACTTGAATTTGGGTCATCTATTTAGCAATTTGTCAACTTTGAGCAATTTCCTGCTCATTAATACTGTACATTCATCTTATTACAGTAATGTGCAGAGCGTACAGAAAACGTCAAATGAGAAAAAATATGAAATATTGTATGAAACAGAGGTATTCAGAGATGGTTACCATGGCAACATGCATACCTGAGAAGAGGATTTGAGACGATCCATCATGAAAGAGTTCATGGAGGTTTAGATAACTGAGCTCCCACAGTGTTTAGAGAAATATGTGTCACAGTTCAAGTGCTGTATATGCAGCCAGCATTGCTTCAGGAGGGTTTATCATAAGAACCCAGAGCAAAATGTTATTGCTCAGCGGTTGCTCTTTCACAGTTCAGAAGACTCTCATTTATGTGTCATATAAGTATCATAGAAGACAAATGATTTGCGTTTGGTGGGTGTTGACCTGTGCTTTACACTCTTTTGTTTAGCTCCCTGTATTTGCTCTAATAAGCTGATAACATTCAAGTCCTGTCTGTGCACTCAGTCACCTTGACAACCCAAGACAGATCTCAGCATGGTGCCCAGAGGGACAGCGGTGAGCAGAAACAAATGCAAATCAGCTGGTCATCACAGACTAGTCCGACAAGCAGAGGGCAAACCAGATAAAGACAAATATGAACCTCTAGGGTAGAGCAGACAGCATGTCAAACATCAGTATTATTAAAACAGTAGAAGCCAAGATAAAAACATACATTTACTGCATACTTGTTCAGTCTACAGAAGTGAGAAGTGATGAAAGCTATATCTTCCTTGAAAATCTGAGTTTTTGTCCAAACCGCAATAAGTACCGGGACATTCTGTCAGTCGCTTGGTGTCTATTTTTGTGGCATTGTGCTGGGAGGCCCATAATGAAAACTCATAGGTCAAAAGTTTTGTTCCAGACAACTGTATATTAAACATCAAATATGTTGTAATTGGCTGTGACTGTGATGCATCATGCAGAATTTTCACTTTTAGTGTGGATAGACTGAAAGTTATGATTGGAAACTTGTTGCTTTACGTAAACTTCACGCAACCGATGATTCCAAAAAACTGATCAGCACTGATTGGAGTGGTGGTGGCGTAGTGGGCTAAAGCACATAACTGATAATCAGAAGGTTGCTGGTTTGATCCCCACAGCCACCACCATTGTGTTCTTGAGCAAGGCACTTAACTCCAGGTTGCTCCAGGGGAATTGTCCCTGTAATAAGTACACTGTAAGTCACTTTGGATAAAAGCATCTGCCAAATGCCTAAATATAAATGATTAATCGGTAAAACCGATATATCGGTCTAACTCTAATAAAAATTAGGTTTTATTCAAGTCAAATATTGTTTAACACCACTGAATCAACCTGAATACATTAAGGTACACCAAAAAAAAAAAAAAAGGAATTTTAAGGGTTAGATCAAATAGAAATATCTCCTTAAGGTATCTATTGCAGGTTACCACTTTTTACAGTGCATGCCCTTGCCATTGCTGGTGTTATGTTTTATCTGTTGAGCTACAGGAACAGTTAAAATAGTCACACTTGACATCGGCTGTTTTCACACAAGAAAGGAGTTGTTAAAGTTATATATTGCGCTGTGTTCATAGTGTTGGTTATAACAGTGATCCACAAAGGTAGGCTACATATTTGATTTCAAGTGGTGTCAACTACTGCAAGGTGAAGTACTATTAAACGTGTTCTGCTTGATTGTGACTTTCTCACTTTGCAGTGGCTGACTCAGCTGCTGTTGACAGAGTTTCCCTATCACACTAAACCAACAGCGACAAGTTAAGAGAGGGCAACTTCAAAGCTTTGCTGATGACTAAAACAAACACATCTCATTTCCACAGTAATTTCCAAGATTTGTGTGCACAAAACCTGCCACATAATCACACATGCATTTAGCACTACATCTCCAACAAAGAGCCGTCCTCCACACACAGCTGCGGATCACACAGGAATGGCTGCATCAGAGCCATCAGGTGTCTGACACTGAAAATGATGGCCGGCTCTGCACAAGGCCCCTCAGGGTGACACAGCCAGCTCTAAGATGTGGACATGAACATGAGCCACATATGGCTCCTAAATGAGACCCTCAGCTGATTTTGACTTGACTGCTCATTGGGAGGCATTAGGCTGTCAGAGAATCAGCCAGTGCTAAACAGAACTGATCTTAATTTAGTTCATTGGAGATAAAAAGCACTTAATGGAAATATCTTGATGTGTAAAGCATTGTGCATGAGAAAATAACGTACCATTTATTGAGAGCCCACTAATTCTTATGTACTCTGCATTATGTTTACTGTATACAGTACACTGGGGTCCAAAAGTATGAGACCACTAGTAAAAAGCTTTAAAAAAAAAATAAAAATAATTCCCTTATTACAAAATTATATTACCAATTTGAGTAAAAAGTTTTGAAAACATTCGATGAGTTTCAGAATTTCTTAGTATTTGGTAAAGTATGCCTCTTTGCTTCAATGACTTGAGCATATAATCAGGCTGGTCTGGTATGAACTCCACAAGTTTGTGCAAAACCTGATGATCCATGTTCTTAAATATTATTATTATTAATAACTATTCTTATTCTTATTCTTAATCATTATTATGTTTAGTTGTAGTTAAAAATAATATTGTAATATTATATGATTTTAATAATATTTATACTTTATTCGATTAATATAATGAAATATAATATTTATAATATGAATATAATATTGTTTATTTTATGAAGGCCTATTTCCATTTTTTTAATCAAACTGATTAAAATCTATCATATTTATACCTGTATATATATATATATATATATATATATATATATATATATATATATATATATATATATATCTACACATACACACACACACACACACACACACACACACAGTATATATGGGATTCATGTACAGTCAGGGGGCATTATTAATTACGTAATTTTTTTTACAAGATACTTATCTTATACAAGATAAATTAATTATTCACGCTAAATTAATATGTTATATCGGCAGCCCTAGTCATAACATTTCTTTGTTTTACTTTCTTTTTTTTTTTTAAATCCTAAACTTATCCATTTCCCGGTTTCAATCTCAGATTTTCAGAGTTAATTCAGGTAAATTGGGCCACTTTTATTCATTGAGTTCAATTGTCACAATTTACCTGAATTCACCATATATACTGTATGTGTGTGTGTGTGTGTGTGTGTGTGTGTGTGTATACTATATACTGTATATATAGTGCTATATATAATATAGGTAACACTTCATATTATTATTACATTATATAATGCACAATAATAAAGAGATGGCCTGCAAACAGTAAAATGAACAAACACTTACCCATTAGCCAGGTCATCATCATCGACGTCAACATCATCATCGTCGTCGTCGTTGTCATCATCGTCTTCTGGTTGGCTCTTGCCCTTCAGGTTTCCGTCACTAAGGTAACCAGACTTGAGGTCGGCCAGGTCATCGTCCGCAGCATCCAGGCCCTCGATGAGTTGGATGCACTGCAGGTGGCTGATCTGCGTTGATGCACGGATGGGCAGCGAGTGGGCGGTGACCCTGGAGGAGGGGGCATCTCCAGCTTGCAGACGTGGGCTAGACTGGCCTTGGCGCCAGGAGAGAGGGGAGGAACGGTTGGACATGCTGGAGATGCTGCAAGCGTTGGTTTCATCACTGTCATAGCACATGGTGCTTTCAATACAGCTGAGAAATAATGATAAAAGAAAAGATGGTTAAATCATTATATTCAAAAATATAAGAACACATTTGAAATACAGGATCCTTTTATGTGTATTTTTGCAAATAGGTCATATTTTATACCTGATAGTGTGTTCACATAATGTTAGAATTACTGTAATTACACTTTTTCAGCAAGTACTTCTACTTGACTATAGAGCGCAACAGTCTGGTTCCAGAAGTAAAAATCCCATTAATTTATCCCATTGACAAATTTATTTTCAATAACGTATAAACCTTTAAAGACAGACCTACCGTGAGCTACAAGGTTGTTCACTGATGGTATGTGCTTCTGTTGAAGCCATCCGTCTGTGTTATCTCAACTTCATTGTTAAAAATCATGTTTGATTGCGGAATTCATGGTAAACAACTACATTACCCATGGTACAGCAGAGAAAGTTCTACCAATCAGAGAACCGAGTCCAACGAAACCCACAAAATTTGGCTCAGAGCGACCGCTCACTCCCATCACTCACTGTGAATGACGTAATCGAGTTGGTCTCCCTTGACCCTTAAACTACTTACAGTATATATTTGTACATATCAGGATATTTTGCAATAAACGTAAAATATATTGTTTCTATATCTATAATCAACAACCTAAAATCAATAGTTTGATATATTCCCATTTTTCCCCGTTTTTATTTAATGACATCATTCGCAATGCTTCATGGGATTGTAGTCTGTGCCCTCATGAAAGACGGTAAGTACACAGTCTTGTACCTTTGTCTTTCTGTCTGATTTTTAAATACATTTTTGCCTCAAAACAAAGTTTGTGATGTCGTGATTCACCTCCGAGCTGGTTGATTTGGTTCATGGCTCACAACTCTTTTATGAAGGATTTTATTACAAGTCTATTGAAGAAATGAATGGGGAAAATACTTCCGGAACACAGACAGCTGAAAAAGTGGGCGGGCACTGTTGTGCTCTATTGCAGTATCATGTAAAAACAATCAAAATCATAGAGCCTCAACAGAAAAAGGAAAAAAAAATGGAATCAGTTTCTCTTTTCAATGCCAGTTGATAGTGACTCAAAGCTTAAAAATACAACCAAAATGTTTTATAAAAGTAGTCCATGTGACTTTATATTCTAAGTCTTCTGAAAGCATACTATATTAAAGTTGCTGAATTGCTCTCACCAAAACCAGTATTTTGAGGGTGAGTAAATTATAACAGACTTTTTCAAATTTGTAGGTGAACTATTCCTTTAATGTGAAAATAATTAGGGTGGGATTTGATTTTATCCAATGGGAACTGATTGGATTGATCGAAAATATATTTGTTTTATACCAGAATTAAGTGAGGTGAGTGGAGGGGAGGGCTTGGCAAATAATAGGGCATTGGTCAGCCAAAAAATAAATAAATAAAATAAATCTTTTCAGAGCCGAGGGAGGTTATTACATTTTAATTAAAAATAACAATGAATCATGCACAATAAAATCAGGAATGTGCATTCAGAAAGTAAATGAGATCAAATTTGATTTCATTTTGATTCATGTTGCGGTATTTTGCTGTCATCAATAACTAAGACACACATGGATCCATTTTGCTATAGAAACGAGCCAGAAGACAGTTGTTATTTCGTAAATACAGTAATTCCAACACAACTGGGTTTAACCAGAGAAAAACTCTTCAATGTGATATTCTTGAGCCATATTTCTGGGAGTAAAGGCAATAACTCATTCGTCACACCAGATATAATCATCATCACAGCACACACACTCATTTAATCAACACAAGCCTCACTTTAGTCTTAGATATCGTGTATATGCGTAAGTGTGTGTGTAGTCTCGCTGTTTCACTGGAAAGTGATATATCATCCCTGGAGACGCTGGAGAATATGAAGGTAAAACATCTCTGAGGATGTCTCATTTCCTTCATGCGTGCCATAAACACTGCTCAAGCTTTCTACAGGAAGTGAATCACACACACACTGACCCCTCGGGTCCCTTTTTTCTGATTTCAAAGTAGATTGTCAAGCTTCGGGCAGCTGGAGGAACTGTGAACTGTGAACCTTGTGCCTTTTCAACACCTGTCGCTGCTAAACCCCTCGTCTGGATCAACTCATATCCTACTGAGTTGTGTGTCTGCCCAGCACTGATTTTCAATGCCCTCATTTTGTTTCCAGGTGTCCAGGTGTTTTTTATTTGTTTTAATTTTTTACTTTAAATCCATGCGGATGGACGTACTGTAGATTATTTCCCATTGTCCTTGAGTTTTGGAAGGCTTTGGATATTCTGCATGCTCAAATTTAAATGAATGTTTCAGGTTCAAAACAGGTTCAGCTCTATTAACAGCATCTGTGATGTGCTGTCAATTACTACAGATAACAATTTTGACTCGTCCCTCAGTTTCTAAAAGCAAACAAAACTCATGTTTTTACAATTGATGTCTATGGGGCAATGCAGTCAAGAGGATTTACAGGCAGAAATGTGAAGTTTGCAGTGTATTTTGACATTTATTTCAGTGAAATGCCTTGCCCCATAGACTTCTATTGTAAGTGCATCACTGTACAAAAATGCTGACTTGTTTTTACAAACTAAAGGACAAGTTGAAATGATTTTCTGGCCAATTGACAACATGTCACATTCGATAGAGCTTAAATTGTTTTGAATACAAGTTTATCATGGATTTCTGAATATATTTCCTTTAAAGAGAAAATTGATGAGTAAAATGTCCCCAGAAAAGAAGACAATGCTTTTCAGAGAATTGACAAGTATGTGAATTATCCTTTGAAAATGGAAGTCGCTTCTGTTTGCCTGACTGTTGTGCTGAATAATAATAACGGTTAAATGGCATTGATTAGCGTTCCTTTAATGCTGAAAATAGTTCAATCAGAGGAACAGGAAATATGACAAATCAAGCAAAGTGTTCTGCTCAAGTTGGCATGGTTATGCATCATAAAGTACCATAAGGCCATACAAAATAAAGGCATACCTTCATTACGCACATAAGCTCTAAGTTTGGGCTGCCTTCTCAGTACATTACAGACTCTCTACTCAGACATTAGCGTTTATGTGCAGATGATGCATTAAATCAGGCCAATTACGTTAAGGTTTTAATAGAATGACTTTACAGCTGCTGAGGCAAGGTAATTCTGTACCAGGAGAGAGAGCTAAAATCACTCACTCACACAAACACACTTAAACTAGGTGATAGGCAGAGCGCTAAGATACACTATTATGGTTCTCTTATGGGGGATGAAACGAATGCATGCAAGCACCTGTTTTTGGCTCACAGAATCGCATGCACACACACTATAAATGCATTAAGGGGGTGATTTTTGCCACTTTTTTGCCATTATGGGCAAGCACAGTGATAGAACATGAAAAGACGGGGTAAAGAGGAGTTAATGCGACATCACGTGCAAAATTCAAACTCGCATCCCCCACATGAGCACCAAGGCACATTATTTTAATGTTTTATTTGCAGGGCTAAAAGCCTGCTGGTTTATAATGCACCATTAACAGGGTCCTTAAGTATTGCATCAGACTTCTGCGGTGAAGGAGACTTTTTTTAAACAGCTCTCTGCTGTAGAGTATAAAATATTGCCACCAGCTCTGTTATTCAGTACACTAACATACAAGCCCTGCTAGAAGACCTCACACAGTATGTGTTGCTTTCTGCTGAGAGTGTAATCTATCCTTTTGCTATGGTTTTTGTATGTGTGTTTGTGGACCTTGGCAAGGAGGAAACAACAGAGAGAGGTGCTGATGTGAGAAGGACAGAAAAACATCTGTTGCTCTGTTGACTGCTGATACTGATGTTTGGACTCTATTCATTTGGACACATGTTATATTCCTCTGAAGGACATTTGTATATGGAATTTCGGCATTGGATGACATTGTATATGCTAGATCACACAGTTGTGTTTATGATATCACCAGGGTTCCCACACCCTTAATGACCAATGCATTTCCACTGCTTTTCTTTGACTGTTCCAGTTGTTTGTGATTACTGCATTAGGATTCTTATAATGACTCATGAAGGGCAATTCCTTGGCAATTAAATATTTCAGAACAAAGCAAAACTAGAAAGATATATATTATAAATAGAAAATTCCATCACTTTCTCATTATGTTTTAAGATTTTGCTAATTTCCATGACTTTTCCAGGCCTGAAAACCACATTTTTAAAATGTTGTCAAATTATTATTATTTTTTGTCTAATTTTAAATGCTTATTATTATTATTATTATTATTATTATTATTTTATTGATTGATTTATTGATTATTTAATGAAAGGAATTGTTTTAAGCTGAAGTGTGTAATTCCTGCACCACTATGTCAGCAAACATATTTGTAAATTAAAACAGCATGGTTTTGAAAGCACTACAGAGCCACAATACGAAACAAACAAACTGTTTATTTATAGTTGACTCAGCATATTAAACTGGGATTAGAAAAAATATTAATATTGTTAAATGTTACCCAAATTGCCTTTCATTTTCACAGTATATTGCTAGTCCAAAAGTCCAAAAAACAAGAAATATCAAAATGATATTATTAAAAATGAAATAAAAACAATAATAAACATAAAAAAAAAATAAAAGTAATAAAAAGTATGAACTGTTTAATTTTCTCTTTATTTCATATTAGGATTGCAATTTTTTTTCAATCCAGTTAACAAAATTTGGGACATATCTGCACATACAGTAGATTAAAATTCAAACCCCGATTTTTGTGATTTTATTTTTTTAGCAATAAACATTTAATAAATAATAAAAATAAAAAAATTATTAAATTAAATTAAAATTAAATGTATTAATAATAAATTAAAGCAAAACAAATGAAAATGTAAAAAGTAAACAATAGAATGGGCAAGGGGCCGTTCAAACTTGTACTAAAAAAGCTAGATACAGCACAACAAATTGAACAAACTGCAGATGTCTCGAGACACCTTTTAAACTGTTGAAGTTCTTTTTAAAGGGTGAGAAACAGATCAATATTTAAGTCCTTTTTTACTATAAATTTTCCTCCCTGCCCAGTAGGTGGCGATATGCACAAAGAATGTGAATCGCCAAAAACAAAAGAAGAAGTATGTGAAAGTGAATTATGGATTACTTTTATGCTGCCTTTATGTCCTTTTGGAGCTTCAACATTTTGGTACCCATTCACTTACATTGTATGGACCCTCAGTGCTGAAATATTCTTATTAAAATCTTTATTTGTGTTCTACAGAAGAAAGAAAGTCATTCACATCTGTGATAGCATGAGGGTGAGTAAATGATAGTAGGGGAAATACCCCTTTAACTCGACACGACATCTAAAAAACATGCCTCTCCCGTGCGAGACACAACTAAAAAAAAGTGAGACATGGCGCATCAGCTAGCGCACGTGTACACGGTGCAGATGGATGCAAAAACATGTTCGGTGTGAATGGACCCTACCAGGGTTGCAGATTTAGTCTAAATTAAGATATTAAAATTAGGAAAGCAAATGGTTTACATAGAAAAACAATTGAAAAACAATGCTGACAAACACAAAATAGTGTTCAGTGTCAACGGCCCCTAACAGGGTTGCAGATTTAGTCTAAATTAGAGAACTGATCCCTAGATCTGTGATCTCCTGTACCTGTGGCTGAGCTGAGACCCCCGCAAGCTGGACATGGTCTCTTCAAGGTTCTGCCGGAGGTCGAGGACATTCTGAACAGTGCGTTTCCTCTGGGACTCTGGATCTGCGGGAAGGGGCAGGAGAAGAGAGGATGAGTGGCCTGTTAATGCAGCCATTTAACATTAAAACAGTGATGTGGCCATGCATTCATAGACAAACACAAACACACCCATGTGCATTAGATTTAAAGCTTTGTAGAGCAGAGCCAGCAAAAACATTAGTGTATATCTAGTTGAATAATATCGAGCTATACGTCTCTTTTCCACTCACACACACAATATCTCAGTTTTCAGGAACATCAAACAGGCTGCTTAGTCTCATGGCATAAGAGCATTGAGCAACGGAACATGGAATATGACGACTCAGCAAGCGGGCAGCTTTACAGGCAGAACTCGAATGAATTAAACATTACATATCCAGCCTGCCAAGATGCCAAAAACACTTTGAGCTACTGTACAACTGAGCTCACTTACACAGGACATTAGTATTTATAAAAGGTCTCCTTTCAGTTTAATTGCTTTCTTTATTGAGGTATATGTGCTTATACAGATTTATTTGACATCCAAGCTGGGAGTCGGGGTTATAAAGAGGTTCCTCTGCTGTTATCAGTATATAACCTCTCATATTCAAAGTCCAAATGTCATTCACTACTACAAGCTGATCTGAGAACAGCAGGCTTTACCCACCCACAGCACATTTGCCTTTGCAAAAATGCTGTATCCATATAGGAAACAGAATTACAAACTTTAATATTTTAATTGTTTCTCCTAGATAGCAAAAAGGAGACTTTGGTTTAAGTATCCTGATCCTCAGATTGTCCTCCTGAGAAAAAGACCCTAGTAATCTCACATGAGTCTCCTCTAGAGTTTCGTCAGAGATCTCAACAATGTCTCAGACTGTGCTCAGGTTTACCAAGATACAAAAGTCCTCTATAAAAAGTCAGAGATTTCAATAAGAACGTAAATATTTTTAGATACAATTCAACATCAGATTCTTCCAAGACCAAATTATCTTGGCTATGCTATCCACATTAACTCTATACGCTCACTATATCCTCGTGCAACCCCGTGTACACATGTGTGGATGTTGTATTTGGGCTTTGCTATATTTAAATTCATTTAAACTGGCTGATCTCAGTTCAGAAGACTCTGGGCTGTCAGTAAAGGTTTAAACTTTTGACATACGGAGTCATGTGACAAAACAACATGGCGCTGATCACAGTGGAGTTTGTTTTTGGGAGAAACGCCAACAAAACTACATCTGGTAAGAAATCTAAATAAGGTTTTACACTGAACCCTGTTTGAGTCACAAGATTAGTCTTTATTTTCATCCGGTATGTCATTTTTAAAATTTGAGTGATTTATCGTGATAACCAACACTGCTAAACAATGTACACTGAGGTGTACTTTAGCACATTTTTTTCCCTTAAAATTCTAAATGTACTGTGCATTTTCACATTGAGAAAAAAAAAAAAAAAAATATATATATATATATATATATATATATATATATATATATATATATATATATATATCTTTCAGAGGCTTTATATGGAGTTAGGATGGTAATAAGGTGCATTTCGAACTGTTCTGAGACCAGTGCAGACAGACAGCACAATGGAGGTTAAGTCATTCACTAAATAGTGAACAGTGAGCATCCTAAAGATTTCCTCTGCAGATAAGTGCATTCACTACTAAACCAAGGTCACTCCGACCAAAAGTTCAGTTTCAGGCTGCAGATGATGTTTGGACCACTCAACATGTTTGGCAGAAATGGGACAATGATAATCAATCCATAGATTCAGAATTTATAATGTATAATTTTAATTTGACATGGTTGGCAGTGATTGGATGATGCTGGCCATTACTTTTAATCAGAATGAATTAGGCTAATTTCTGATGTAATGTCTGTAACATCTTAAAGAGCACCTATTATGGTTTTTTAAATATTACCTTTCATGTAGTGTGTTATATAGCTGTTTGTGAATATAAAAAAGTCTGCAAAGTTTCAAAAATCAAAGTGCACGACAAATGGAGTTATTGACTCCCAAAAGAAAGAACCGATTCTGAACACCTGAAACGAGTCGTTAATAATTCCAGACTTACTTCCTGTACTAACCTATGTAATTTGGTAACAAAAAACCTGCCTCTGGTCTTCACTGGCTGCTCGTGAACAGCTTTGACCCGTCCTCAAACACTACACTAAGCGGTAGACCAATCACAACAGACTGGGACATCTGACCAATCAGAGCAGAGTAGGCTCTCTGAAAGGAGGAGTTTAGAATGAATCCTTTAGAACAGATCATTGAACGAGTCGTTTTTGACACTGGGAAAAAAGGTAATGCTACAATTTAAATTATGAGCAAATTAAAGTGTTTTTTGACCTTGGATACATGTAAATCTATTGTATGAGACCTTTAAAACAAAATTAGGCACGTTTAAAAACCATAATAGGTGCTCTATAAAAACATTAATAACCAACACTCCTGGAAACATAATAAACTATTTGATAAAAAAAAAAAAAAATCTGACTTTCTATAGCTTGTTTAAAATTTCACAACTTAGTCCCGCTGTCCACATATGTTGCCATCAATTTTTAGGAAAAGAATTTGCTCAATATATATATATATATATATATATATATATATATATATATATATATATATATATATATTTTCCCATGTTTATTTGTTGCTACTAGTTTAAAATCAAAAAGGGAAAAGGAAAATGCACACAGCAGTCATGCTCAGGTCTCAGGAGGTTAAGTAAGGAATTGTTTTATTTGAGTCTATTATTATTTATCCAAGGGAAGTTAAGAAGAAACATCTGAGGCAAAGTTGAATGAAACAATGAAACATATTAAATGAAACATAACTGAGAACTGACTCAAACAGAGAACTGAGCTATGAAAGGGTTAGGAAACATCTGAACAATAAAATAAATGAATGAATAATTAAATTGGTAAATGGATGAATGAACGAACAAACGAACGAACGAACGAATGAATTATATATTAATAATGAATAATTCCTCTAGGCATTTTTTGACAATAGACAAAGTCTGGCCCACTTTGCATCTTATTCTGGCCAAGAACTGCCCATTTTGAAAGGAAGAGGATATAAGCGTGACCAACCACATTTTATAAGTAATACACAATGTAAATCCGAAATGTCTCTGAAAGTCTAAAAAGACAATACTGAAAAAATTTGCGGAAAATTTCCCAAACTTTGCCAAATCCAGCATCTAGTTCTACCTTGGATGCGCACATTGACTGGAAAAAATATTAATAATAAAAAATAAATAAAAAGCCAGCCAATCAGAATGGAACTAACAATTTCTGCAAGCGCTTGCCATTTTTGTGTTCATGAGACCAAAAAGACTATCTATATGGTCGGATGAATCTCTATCTGTCCCTGCCACCATACATCCTATCTAAAACATCATCTTGCATGTTTCCCTGGGGTGTGCAAATCCTGAAGCTTGACCAGTTAGCACAGCAAGACTCCATACCAAACACTCTGTATTGACATCCAGATGGGCATTAGACAAAACCCAGAGTCTTAAACAGTCTTAATTCACTTTAATCTCCACAATTTAATGTCATGCCTTAAAACCATGTGCAAAAAATGAGCTGTGTGTTGTCTGAGGGTGTGTGTATTGGATAAGGACAACACATGGAGGTAGCCCATGGTTTTTAGATGAAAATGGAGAATATGCACAAAACGGCCCCCTGGTGTGTGTCATTTCATTGAGGCATAATCTCATACAATGGGACTCATGAAATACAATGAGTCTGCCAGAGCGATTCAAATGACCTGCTGTAGTAGGATGTAAGCTCATTGTGATGATGGTGATTTGATTTGTATATCCTCTTTTGGTTATAAGAGAGTTGCTATATGCTTTGCTGTCTCTTAAAAGGATAGTTCACCCAGAAATAAAAATTAGGTAAATATTTATTGACCCTCATGTCGTTCCAAGCCTGTACAACTTTCTTCGTACAGTGGCATGCATGTCTATGTAAGAATTTGCATTGTTTAGCGCTAAAGCCACTGTTAATGTGCTTCTCTCATTGAGCTCATGAACGAGCAATTGACAAAGATTTTTTTTTTTTTTTACTGAATAATGACGTTAAGGTGCTTTAAGCTATTTTTTTTTTCATGGAAAGTTATGCAAAAAATGTTCATACTCCCTGAAAGTGTCGTAAGATATCTCAACAGTCTCTATTCAGCACTAGACTCTGTAAACAGCGAACAAATATGTGTCTGCGGGCCGCGCTCTCTGACGCTTTCTGTCTGTTAATCATTTTGCACGTTCTCAAAGTACTGTAGTTGCAGCAAATTACAGTATTGAGGCTTAATGCCATGTTTATGCCATGTTGTTCATAAAAGTTGTCAGTTGAGGGTGCTATTTTGCTGTTGTTGTTTTTGACAACCGTTTCTGCTCAGTGTCGGTCTCAATAAAGCTAATTTGGTATCATTGGAGTATGCGGCTTGTGGAAATTCAATGGCTAAAATTGCTTACAGCACCCTTAAATTTCAGATTGTTTCTTACCAAAATGTATTGTATGCATTCAGAAGACTTGCAATCACATTTACTATTTGTATTATACCTATATTGGAATGAAATGAGGATCACTAACTTATGACAGTATTTCTATTTTTTTTTTTATTATTTTTTTATGTGAAGTATTCCTTTAAAGGCTTGGATAATTAATCACCACTCTTTCTCTACATAATACTGCATTCATGGTATACAATAAATGAAACTGACTTGGGTGAAGACACATGAAACACATTATGCACATGATATATCAACATGAAATTCCCTTCAGAATGGCTGCATCACAGGCCCTTTTCATCGATATGACACTCTGTGCCATCTTTACACTGTAAAAGCCTATAAGAGCGAGATATCAGACAGATCAATTCAATGTGCAAATCAATGCAAGAATGAAGACCAATCACAATCCATGATTGAAATATTAAAATTCCATCAACATATACAACTATATGTTAGATTTTGAAGCATTCTTAAGATGTATGTCAAAGTCAGAGCCATGGCTTAGAAGTTGGGGTACATATTACAACATATTGAGCTATGGTGCTCACACAGAGTCTGGCTCGTATCATTTCCCGATTCTTGTTTCCTGCTATTTTTCCTATGATTTCCTGTCCTATATCTGTAACAAGTAGCCAAACCCCTGCTGAAAAGACCAGCATAGCTGGTCACAAGCATATGTTGTGCTTTGGACTCTAGTCTGATGTGCTGGTGTCCCCATCAGACTTCTAAAGTAGCATAACCAGCAAGGCTTTCTTTATCTACCAGGATCACCTGAGATACCATGGTTGACGAGCATGGCCAGCTAAATTTGGCTAGTAACAGCATATGTAGGTCCACCAGCAAGACAAGCTCTAACCAGCACAGAACAACATGGAAGATGGTCTTTTTGGCACAAAGGGAGTAAGTTGATTAAGTGAACTTTTAATTTAGAAATGTTTGTTGCTTGTAAAAGTATAGCTAAGTTACAGTAATAGGAGTCAGAACAGACTGTCACTGCAGTCCACACACAAAAAATAAATAAAAAAAATGGTGATGATGGTATATGCAACATTCTGTGGCTTAAAGGACCATAAACTATATGTGATAGCACACAACTGGGCTTAGAGCATTAGACTGAGAGGGTAATTACCAGTAAATTGACAGACTTGAAAGAACATGTTGAAGCCAGTGGACCTTTACACCAAAAATATGCATAACCAGATTGCCCCCATATATCATTGGATTCAGTTTCTATAACGGAACTGCCACAGAAATGCATATAGATGCATCACAATCCAGACTTATACATCCAGTACAGCACGTTATACATGCAAGCCAATAACTGAACCTAACTATATATTAATTTTAACAAAAAGAACATGGTAACATTTTATTCATTATTCAAGTTATTTTTTATTTTATTTTTATAAAATACTGCTTATTGCACAAAACTCATGATGTCTATCTTAACAACATTGTCATATGAACAAGCAGCCAGTAAGTCTCACAAGCTTTAAGAACACATAACACAGTAACAATTCTTGGTTCATTTTGAGTCAGACATGACGAAAGTAATTTGTGGTTCAGTAAGTGAGTGGTTCAATTAGTGATCAATTCAGTAACCCCTCCGACTGATTCATAATTGTTTTGATTAGGGATGTGCTAGGGTGGTTGACTAATCGTCCAACAACCGACTAGTCGATTAGTGGGGTCGACTACTAACATTCATAGTTTTAGTGGTGGTGGTTTAATGGGAGATGCAATTCTCAAATTAACTGAGAGACGCCACTGCTTAAAAGCGAGCCTAATGGAGCCTAATTATACACTAACTTTTCGCCTAGTTGTTAATTCATCCCACTGACCAGCCTATTATGAAAATTGGTTTTCAATTCAAATTGAGTTGCACATCCGTAGTTTTGATTCACTAAAAAGAACCAGCTCATAAGATTCATTCTCAGAGTAATTTAATACAGTGTTCCTCCTGCATCAGTGGAAGAATGTGTTTAGTAACCGTTAATGAAACCAAAAGTCATGCAATTCTTCAGTTCAGGTGTTTGTTTGTTTGACTGTTTTTATAATGGAGCCGGTTCCCAACCCTAGTAATCACTGAGGTTGTGTAATGCAAGGAGAATGAGAAGATCATTACACTTCCACCCCCACACCCACAGACCCCTGTGAGTCGGTCATCGGTCCAGCTGGCCAGTGCTGTAATGACCTCCGCTGAGAGAGAGAGGTCATGAACCTATGAGGTGTATATCACTCGTCTCAGCTTCGCCAATCTGGCAACACCACTCGATGCATCTCTGACGGGAAGAAACATGCTCATGAAAACATGACATTGATTTCACCATTAAGAGGCGTCACATATAGGGACTATCAATTTTAGTGGCTTTGGGAATAAGCTCAATAGTGAGATGATGGAGTCATTAAATGCACAGAGCTGCTACCAATTGCAATACCATGTGCTGATCAAAGTGGGAAAGCTGTCAGATCTCAAAGGTTATCTCCAGTGGAAAAGCAGCAGGGTGCCAGATAATAATTATTCAATAATTAGTGGTGCTTGACAAAGCAAGCATCACAATCCCTATATTTACACTGTTCTCACACTTAGGGTTAAGGTTACAAATAAAACCCTAATACCTTGTATTCAAACGTCAGGTTTTGTGTTCACGATACCTTAAATAGTGAAAATCTTTTGACTTGGGCCAGTAAGGAACCAGCTAGCAGCAACCACCCAGAACACCTTAGTAATGACCTAGCAACCACATAGAACACCTTTGCAACTTCATGGCATTAAAACCAACCACCCAGAACACCCTAGTAGTGCCCTATAAACCACCTAGAACACCTTGGCAACTTCATGGCACTAAACCAACAACCCATAACACCCTATCAACACCCCAGCAACCACCCAGAACACTTAGCAACTTCATGGCACTAAAACCAACCACCAAGAATACCCTAGTAATGACCTAGCAATCAGCCAGAACACCTTAGCAACTTCATGGCACTAAAACCAAGCACCCAGGATACCCTAGTAATGCCCTAGTAACCACCCAAAGCACCTTAGCAATCGCAAAGCACTAAAACCACCCAGAACACCCTAGTAATGCCCTAGCAACCACCCAAAACACCTTAGCAACTTCATAGCACTAAAACAAACTACCCAGAACACCATAGTAATGTCCCAGAAACCACCCAGAATACTTTAGCAACTTCATGGCACTAAAACCAACAGGTTCTTTGCACTGAGGCCCATAAGATCCAAGTTACACCACTGTCATGGCACTAAAACCAACCACCCAGGACACACTAGTAGTGTCCTAGCAACTACCTAGAACACCTTAGCAATTGAAAAGCACTAAAACCAACCACCCAGAACACCCTAGATGTGCCCTAGCAACCTCCCAGAACACATTAGCAACTTCATAGTACTAAAACCAACCACCCAGAACACCATAATAATGCCCCAGCAACCACCCAGAATACCTAGCAACTTCATGGCACTTAAAGCAACCACCCAGTGCACCATAGAAACCACCCAGAATACCTTATCAACTTCATAGCACTAAAACCAACCACCCAGAACACCCTAGAAACCTCACAGAACACCTTAGCAACATCATAGCACTAAAACCAACTACTCAGAACACCCTAGAAACCACCCAGAACACCTTAGAAACTTCATAGAACTAAAACCAACCACCCAAAACACCCTAGAACCACTTATAACACCTCGAGTCAGACGAACACCGGTATTACCGCTGGTTGGACACAAGGGGTTACTATGGGGTAATTTTCGTTAAGCAGGTTAGGGTTAAGCCTACACAATAAAGCAAGACACCTTGATTTCAAACTTTGAACTTTATTTTTTATTTATTTTAACTAAAAATTCAAATGAAGCTGGAAACAAATTAAGTGCAATTAAAATGTGTGTAAGATGGCTTTACAACAGTTGTGAAGGGCAACATCTTTTTGTCAAAGAACCTACTTCATCTGTGCATTCTCTACTGGTCGGGTATTTCGTTGTCTGGGAAAATACATCATGTGTGTGAATAAATTTGTTTTGTTCCTTCACTATATATACATATTTATATCGCAATATCCAACCCCCGGGCTGAGGGATCATTGAATATTCTTGCTTTAGTGATTTTGCATTGAAAATTACATTAATGTATTTAAAAAATGAAAAACTTAAATCAAATACATTTCTAAATTCAAATTGCACTCCAAACGAAACGAAAAAGCAATTAAAATAATGACGTGATAAAAAAAAAAAGATTTAAAATAAAAACATTTATATATATATATATATATATATATATATATATATATATATAAATAACCACCTTTCAATTTACCATCAGCCAAGTATCTGTCTAAACATGCAGGTGGAAAATTTCTTTCAAGATTCCCATTCTTGTTAGGGTATCATATCTGCTGTCCTACACTAGATGGCACACAAGCTTGGGCACTTCGCTCTTCTACTTGGCTGAATCGCTGCTTTGAAGATTGGCACAACATCCAAAATGCACATTCACATTCATTCAATGAGCAGTGTTTGTTAAAATCATATTAGACACACTTGAATCGACCACTCTAGGACAGCTCATTTCATTTGTGCATGACATAAATCCATTCCCCTCTGCAGTCATCAGGATGAATGTAACAGCAAAGCAATGAAAGCTAACAACAGAAAAACATTGAGGATTAAAATTTTATTTTTATTTTTTTTCAGTGGGTCATAGAGTATAAGGAGCAGAATTGTTAAGTATGCCTTATACAATTATGAACATTTTCTTTTTCTAACACCATTTGTCAGTACAGAAGGAAGTAGCACTGGAAGCTCTGTAAAACTATTCTTTGTCCATGTTCGGTCATGCAACCAGGCTGCAGTTACCTCTGGTCTTTAGTCACATGACATATAGTGCAGACTGCATGGCATTAAATAATTATTAAGCATTTCTGCTTTCCTTATGCTTTGACGCAAATACCTACTCTTGGATCCAAAAATGGGATGTACAACATGCAACATCCTGAAACAAAAGACATCAGCAAGTGTATAGGGGGGTCATACCAACCCAATCCCTCCATTGCATCTAATCAGTTCCATGCGGTTGTTAAGCACAGTTCTCATTTACGGTAATTAAAGTCTCCCCACTTCAGAGGTAAGGTTGACAGAACGGTCCAAGCCTGTCAGACTTCGTGTTTTCCAAATCAGCCCAGAGGACCAAGCTGCAGCCGGGACAAGGGAATGAGGAAATTAGGGATGCAAATTTCAATGTTCCCATGGGGGACAGCTAATGAATCAATGTTAGCTGGTTAAATGTGGAGAAGGGTGGAAATCCAGTACACCTGCCTCCCTCTTTTTACACCCTAATGTCCTCGTTATTGGACATACATGTTGATTAAAGACTTAAAGACTGTCCATGGAAAAGGAGAGACTCTGGGAGAATTCTAATGTTTGAGGCTTTGAAAGCAAAATGGCATCAGGCCGATGGAGAGAACACAGTAGCTTGGTTGATGTACAATAATAGATTGCAGAGACAAAGAATTGGGTGGATGGAAGCTTCAAAAGTAATGGGACGTCTCTACTGTATATCTAACTTGACTTTCCAAAAGATAACACAATAAAAGGCTGTAAAATGTGTTGCTTTCTTTTTTCTTTTTTTTTCCTTTTCTCCCCAATTTGGAATGCCCAATTTCCAATGCGCTCTAAATCCTTGTGGTGCCGTAGTGACTCGCCTCGATCCGCGTGGCGGAGGACGAATCTCAGTTGCTTCCGTGTCTGAAATCATCAATCCACGCATCACGTGGCTTGTAGAGCACATTACCGTGGAGACCTAGCATGTATGGAGGCTTCACGCTATTCTCCGCGGCATCCATGCACAACTCACCACATGCTCCACCGAGAGCGAGAACCACAATATGGTGACTACGAGGAGGTTAACCCAATGTGACTCTACCCACCCTCGCAACCGGGCCAATTGGTTGCTTAGGAAGCCTGACTGGGGTCACTCAGCACGCCCTGGATTCAAACTTGCGACTCCAGGTGTGGTAGTCAGCGTCTTTACTTGCTCAGCTACCCAGGCCCACCTAAGTGTGTTGCTTTCTAATGGAAAACATTGAGACCACATAAAGAACTTGTAAACTGCCAGCATAGAGGTGGTCACACCTCATTTAAAGGGGTTTAAAATTGACCCTCTATCACAAGAGGGAAGATTAACAGTAATACCATAATTACAGTTGGCGGAAAATTGGGATTTGCTAACAGATTTATGAGGGGCTCACAAGTGGCTCTAGAACATGGACCATGATTTTGTGGTCTTTAATATTAAGAAAGTTTTGGGATATGCATAGATTAAAGACTGATAGCTAGACTTTGTGGTTCAAAGAAGTAGACTGCTATAAAAGTATTTTCATTATTATTGTTTTAACCATGCCCTCCACACCAAAATGGAAAAAAACGTAGAAGACAACTCAACTTTTGAGGATGGCCTCACACAAAGGATCAGTAAGATCAGATCACGGATCTAATGAAAATGAATAAGTCATGCATTCTAAACCTAATGACCACATCTTCTGGATCTGCTCCAAATCCTTAGACTTCTAGAGATTCCAGAATAGGTAAGAGTCCAAGTCAGGGAACTGCAGTATAATAGAGATCATGGGAACTTTTTATGGGAAAAATGAAAATGAAAAAGATAGCTCTGGTAAAATAGCTCTTAAAACAGTCTGTAGGACTTCTGAAACAATACTGACGATCCAAAACAATGGCAGCCAAATTCTATTCTCAAGGCCTCACTGCCCCAACAAACTTGACTGTTGCATTTTGTTGGATAATTGTTTGAAGCCTGTTCTTGTGCTAAAAAATCTAGATGCAGCACAACAAATGGAACAGAATGAAGGTGTCTCCAGACATATTTTTAAAAGTTCTTTTAACTTGTCATGTTATCTTTAAAATGTGACTCCTGTGCAAGATGCTGAAAAAACAGTGAGATATCTTAACCGTCAAAGTCTTCTATTTAGCGCATGTTTACATAGAAAACCAATAAAAAAACAGTGCAGACGGATGCAAAAATGTGTTATGTGTGAATGTTCTTCTTAACTTTCTAAATCCAACTGCCATTGTTAGATTGTTTAAAATGTTTTGAGTTTTTGTTGCCGTTTGTTAAAGCAGTGTGAATTAGCCTTTATATTCCAACCAAATATTACATCAATTACATATTTCAAAGACAAGTTTGTGAAGTCTTATTTTCATCTCTAAAATGCTCTACCATCTCAAACAGTGCTGCCACACTGTCTCAACAGCACTGGCTTAAAAGACTGTCAATGTCTTCTTAATGAGTAACTGAAGCATAGCATGTCAATAGATAAGCTAATAGGGTGTATACAGATGCTTACTGGAACCATCTTCGGTCTTTCTGAGAGTGCTCTGAGAGCAAGAAGGGAAATGGATGAACTAAATGGACAACAGAGAGTGCTGACAGCTCTGGAGGAGATTTTTAGCTGAAATGGGTTACTTTTCTAAGAGGTCTTGTCTGGAGGTGGTCTGCGACAAAGCACAGAATGGAATTATTGTTGGATCCTTTGGTCTTTACAAATGATGGTCCATTTCAATCCATTATTGTTTCCATTTTCCAAGTTTCATTACCAGGGTTGAGGAACAGATGCTGTTTAATTGCTTAATTAAGGTGCACTTGATGACATGGATCTAAATAAGGCCAAATGAATCCCAAAGGGATATTAACAGAGTAGTTTAATGACCTTGCATTGCCAAAGCAGAAAAACATGTCGCTACCTTGACAAAACTGACTGACCTTTAATTAAAAGGACAGTTCACCCAAAAATGAAATTCTCTCATCATTTACTCACCCTCATGCCATACCAGATGTGTATGACTTTCTTTCTTTTGCTGAACAAGATTTTCCTTTGCATTTTGGTGAAAAATACCTGTGTCTTATTCACTAAGCAGCCGCAATCCAGTTCAATCATGTGCTAAACATGCTAAACATACGGTATCTTATACAAGTATGCGTATGCAGATGCAAGTGCCTGACCAACACACTGCCAATGCGTGGTCCCCTTGAACATGCTTAATGTCCATGCTTGGTGACCTCGGCAACATGAAAACAGGAAGACACATTCACACGCAAGCATGCCGCATCTGTGAACGAAGGGACTCTTCAGTAACAATGGAGTGTCCTGCAGATGCTGCAGACATATTGTAGACGACACGCTGTGGGAAATGAGAAGACGGACTGGAATATCCGCTCAAAATCACAATAATATCCTTGGGGGAATAACTACAGAGGAAAGAGAAGTGTGTGGCACCGGTCCTATCAGACTAGTGTTGTTTACTGAAAATAGTGTAAGAAGGGTTCCTTATCTTGCATCACTCACAAAGCAATCACATGAAACTATACAAGAAACTGTTTGTGAATCAATGCAAGAGGCCATAAACGAACAGAATCAGAACAGCTGAGAAATCCAGAGTAACATTAATGAAAAAGACCTGCTCCCATGACAAATCTGATTTAAAGTTCAGAGATATTCAGCCAAGAACAAGATGCAGAAAGAGAGAGAGAGAGAGAGAGAGATTTCTCACAACACTGAGGCTAGGAAAAATCCTTCTGCTGTTTCACTTATTTTAGACACATTCAAACACAACAAAGTCAATTCAGAATCAACACTGTGTCCACCCTTCTGGACACAAGTTTTAGGACCCTAACAAACATAATGTCTTTTTTTTATGGTCTTCCAAATTTGGATGGCTCCCTGTTCATGAATTCATCTGAAGGTCTTCCTGTACTGGCGAAAGGAAGTTGGATAGCTCTCTGAGGACTGTGAGAGTAATTTTTTTTTTTTTGATGAAACTGCAAAAATTACTGTTTTTAAGGATTATTGCTATATAGTTTTACAAAAAAAAATAAATAAATAAAAAAATAATAATAAAAAAAAAATATATATATATATATATATATATATATATATATATATATATATATATATATATATATATATATATCTTAACATCCTTAACAGAAGATACATTTACTTGAGAAGCAACAATTGTGAAAGAATAATATGTTTTGTTTTCAAAGAATATATCTTGAATTATGTTTATTTTGGCAAATATGTTTTAAGTATAAACCTCACTAAATTTAGTTACATTTGCTTTTAGGAATGTTCCAGGTTTAATACAAGACAAACTCAATCAACAGCATTTGTAGCATAATGTTGATTACCACAGAAAATAATGTCAAATCAAACCCTTGCATATGTAACAGGTGTTATATTTATTTATTAATTTCACACAAAATCTCTCTTTTTGTTATTATCATTTGTTATATTTATATAATTATTTTGTATTCTGGAAATTCTTTTAATATTTCATTTAATTTATTCTTTTAATATTGATTTATTTTATTTGAGATGTCATGTTTCTATGGTTATATGGTACTTTTTCAGTATTGTTAAAAATGGCGCGTGGCTCCTTTAAGACTTATGTTCCGGTTCCGGTTGCTCTCCTTCAGTTCGCGGTAAGCGCGACTGAAGAGAGGTTAGTTGTGCTGAAGTTCCGTCTAAAAAGTTTGATATGAGTTTTGTTTATTGTAATAAAACACGTAATTTTGTTCTTAAATTCACTTTAATCTTATTCAAACATGTATGAAGTTTGTGTGAATGATATGGAGCATGTATTTTTGGAGAGAGTTCATTAAGCATGAGTGTGCAAGCTCTGTGGCTAAAATAATGCTTTTCACGGACAGGCTGGTGTTCCAGTTGTCAGAGAAGGCCACAGATTCGAGCTTATTTTGATTCATTTGTCTCTTTATTCATGCAGAATAAAATCTGGCCTGAGTAATTCCTGTTGCCCGGTCTTTTTCATTTATCCACACAACGCAGAGCTAAACGAAGGCCGGTCACACATATATAAAAATGTCAGTTACAGTGAGGCACTTACAATGGAAGTGAATGGGGCTTGTGCATAAACATTCAAATACACATTGTTTCAAAAGTATAGCCACAAGATGTAAATATTATACATGTTAGCATTATTTTAGTGTGATACAATCATTGTTCAAAATGATTTTAGTGTCATAAAACTGCTTACAGATTTTACCGGCATTGCATTGCCATGGCAACGAAGTTCAAAATACTGGTTATAACTTTACACAGATATGGTTAGTAAGCTTTTTGATCACAGTAAAATCATAACAGGTCTAATATTTATGTCTGGTGGCTACACTTTTTAACAGTATTTTAATTAGGGCTGTCAATCTATTAAAATTATAATCAAATTAATTACATGGTATGCCGATTAATCGAATTAATCGCATACATAAATATTTGCTGAGAAAGCCCCTCAAATAACAATAATTCAATATATAATGATTAAATAATTATAAATAGTTATATTTAAATATTTATAAATATATATTATAAAAAAATTATAATACAGATAATTAAAATGCATTACATTTTGGCACACAAGTTAAGCATTAAAAAGGCCAATACAAAAAGTGGCTTTAGAATGCAATATATTGTTTATTTCTATATTATTGAACATACTGTAAGCCAATTATTGGTCTACAGTTCACAGCAATCCATTTTGAAATTGAATTCGTCAATGAGTCCGAGATTTATTATAAGGGCTTGTCTAAGGACGCGTCAATGTAAAAACTTTTGGAGCGTCTCGGTTGCGTCATAAACGTACCGTTTTTAAGTCTCTATGTCAAGTTAAATGAAGTTTGAAACTTAGAAAAACACATCTTGAGATCCTTGTGTTCAGATTTGCAGTCCATCAAGATGTGTTTGAACGCAAGAACGTTTTCTTATCTTGTGTTGCCTGCTTTCGATAAGTGTGGTTTGTTCTCTGTATAAGCTGCATGCTGCCTGTACAGCGAGTTTCGCTTACTGCCCCCTGGAGAAAACAGGTGGTACTCCATGCTTGAATGTCTTAGTTGGTAGGAATATTCCTTATTACGGTCTTGGGACATGACTAATTGCTTACATTTTTTAACGTGTTCTATTTTATTTAATTAATTGCACTGAATTAATGCGTTAAATCGACAGCCCTCATTTTAATGTTTATGGACTATCCCCATTCACTTCCATTGTAAATGCTTTACTGTAACAGCTTTTTGTTTTGTTTTCTAAAATAAATGAGGGACAAGTCAAAATAATTTTGTGTGTGTATTGAACCAGGAATATTCCTTATATGAGAAAAATAAAATTGCCAATGGGGTTAAAATAACAAAATTAATTAAATTTAAATAACTAATAAATAATTAAAATGAAAATTAACTTAATTCAAGATTACAAGTCTTGACGTATTACATGATTATGTTTCTCAAGTAAATGTGTTTTGTTGTTACAACATTTTAACTGGAAAACAAGACAAAAATATTCATTAAGATAATACATTTTTCAGTGTATGTGTATTACGTTAGCTTGCAGTCAAAAAACAGTGAATGTTCAAAATGTACTTAATGCATGAATTTTCAAGTGCCATTACTTACAAAAACATTATTGAAAATAATGTACTGGTTATATTAAAGCTCAATGGAAGAGGGGAGGTGACCTTAAATTCAAGTTATTCTATTTTGCCTCAGAAAAAGGTTATTTTACACCACTTGACACTGCAGAAGAAAACTTAAGCAGAGCTCATGTTGGTTGAGGAATCCCTACATGCCCAGAGGTAAGGAAGTGTGAGGTGGGAGTGATTCCCAGTCAACTGCATGCTTCATAAACTGTCTGGCACAGAAAAAACCTGCAACACCACAGCTGCATCTACTGCAAACCTCTCAGGAGTTGGGAAAGATAGAGCCAGCGAGCAGGTCCGCCTAGCTGTTGTCTGTTCTGATCACCAGCGGGAATTTCATCAAGGAATAGAGAGCCATAAAAAGAGGCCCATGCGGAGTGTACTGTTTTCTCGCCAAAGAATGAGCAAGAATGTTGCATAACTAAGTTCTTCTGAAGCTCAAGAAAGCAAAGGATGTTGCAGTGCTGTGTGACAAACAACAACATCATAAGACAGAAATGACCTCAGGACAGAATGACCCCATCACACACAGACCAGCTGTGGAACTGGAGACCATGTGTGGAGAAAACACGAGATTAACCACGTTTTGTCCCTTTGGGGCAAAATCCTTACCTACAACAAGGGTTGCACAGTCTTCCCTTCATAAAGTCTGAAACTGAAATTAGTTCATGTACATGGTGTACATTCATAATTGTATTTGGCAGAGAGGACACAAAAACATTCGCCAATTACCTCTTAGTCTCAATGCACTAAAAATCTCTAAAATCCTCCTGTGTTCATGCACTGTAATGCCAACATGTTTCAGATTAGATTCTATACCACTAGATGTAATCTGGACAAAGATGCTGGTGCTGAAATAATGTTTTAATTCACGTTAGTTTGTCAACAGGGACGACAAATCTTTGGAATCTAAAATACCCTTCAACTAACAGATGTACAGTCTCATTGGATTAACATAATCTAAAATGAGTCAGCTGACACTTTGAGTCTTTTTTAAGGAATTGGAAAAGGAAATGAAAAGAACATCTAAATACTCACGTTTCCTTCTTTTTTAGTGATTTAACAAGCTTAGAATTCTAAAGCAGCTGTCTTGGAATCTCAGCTTTAAGCCTCAATAGACAAGCAAACATTTGAACTTTTGAGATTTGTAAAGTTCAAATGTAGTGTTAGAGATGAACAGGTATTAAATATTATGCTTTATAAGCCTTTAACTGGCCAACTCTGCATCCTGTGCCTGTTCGAACCTTGACTGTGACACCTGGGTGCTAAAACAGCTACCATTTTGCTACAGTCAATTCACTGTTAATGGAGAATCAAGAGGCTTTGGGATGTTTGACTATAATGGTTTGTAGAAAGACCTGCTGTCAGCTTTTTCAATCAGTGTGTTAGTGTCTTCAGCACCAGTGACAAACAGCACATCAGTGAGAAGACCTACAACTCCTTCTAAACTCTCAGCTGTGTTTACTCTTGAAGACCACTTGTGCTGTAAAGCATGAGAGTTTCGAAATGAAGTTTCAGCTGGCTTGTTCTTATTGCTAAATTGTTTTTAACTATTGCAACATGCTAACTCTATTCCAAGACTTTGTATGCTGCCTCAATTTCTGCTGTTTACACAGGCAGCTACCTTCTAAAGGGACATTTACATTGACAGCAATTTTCAGCAACAAAGCATCTGGAAGTCATTCATATTCATTGGGAGTTGGTGATTTGAGGTGATATGAGTGAACCTTGGCGATGTAACTCTTAAGAGTTGTCCTCAAAATGTAAATAAGCATTGATGTGATGCAGCGACTATCAATGGAAGAGAAGTTCACTTGACCTGCTGCCTGCAGTTGGACACAGCAGTTGAGTAGGAATGCCTCTACAAGCAACCAACAGTACAGCGATTTAATGTCAGTGTGAACGCACCTTTAAGCAACATCCTAGCTGAAATTATTATTACAAGTGACTTTAAAAAATACATTGGCAAAAAATAATTTTCTCACTAAATAGTCTGTCTTATTTTCCGGTAAAAATATCCTAAAAATAAGAAAAAATTACCTGAAAAGCAGAACAGCATAAGATATTAGTCTAGTTTTGTCTAAATATTTGTCAGAGATATCTAACAAAATTTGGTGGGGTTTATGCTTAAAACAAGATAAAACTATTTGCCAATGTGCTGAGAAAAATGTACTTTTTCCCTTTGAACAAAGTTTTTTTTCTTACCCCACTGACAAATAGTTTTTTCCTGTTACAAGCATTAACGTTCTATCAGAGAAGACTCAGAATTATTGGGATTAATACAAACATAGGTAACTTGGCGTAAACCTCATCCTACGGTTCAGCGCTCTGATACTTGCTTGAACCATTAGATCCTGCCGGAAGCGATGATCGCAGGGGGGCGGAGCTTACCCCCACCCAGGATGGGACCTAAACTGGTGGTGATGGGGTGGATGGGGGTGAAAACAATGGAAGTATGCCAACAATGAGAAAAACCTGAACAGGCTTATAAAGCGGAAGCTGTATTGTGATTGAATGAGATGCCTGATATGAATCCTGAGATCTTCCCACTAGAACGACACCTACACTTACATTTACAAGATAAAATAGTAAGAGTAACAGAAGTACATTTTTTCTTGTTTTAAGAATGTTTACATATTTTTACTGGTAAACAAGACAAAAATACTCAAGTGATTTTTGCAGTGTAACTCTCACAGTTGATTCCCATTAAGTCTGACATTAGCATGTTGCTAAGCTAATTACTTGATATTGTAATCGCTAAGCATAAAACATACATAACACACAAATATTAGGTGAAATTAAAGGTGATGTAAGCGATTTTTCATAGAAAGGTATGCAAAAAATATTCCGGACCCACTTTATATTAGGTGGCCTAAACTACTATGTACTTAACCATCTGATACAATGTAGTTATTATGTACATACATTTTGTTGCATTATAAATACATTTAAAGTACTTGCATTTAATTACATTTGTAGTTACACTGTTAACTTTACCCCTAACCCTAACTCATCCCTTACCCCAAAACCTAACTCTAATCCCTAATCCTAACCCTACCCTTACTCCTAAACCTACCCGTACCTGTACCAAAACCGGAATTGTGCAGAACAACATGTAGTTACACAGTAAATACATAGTCTTGTATGTATTTAATGTTAGTACATAGTAGTTAAGGCTACCTAATATAAAGTGTGACCAATGTTCCTACTCCTTGAAAGATATTAATTAAATAATTGTCCTGAGATATCTTTCCAGTTTCTGTGAGCTCTAGACTTCGTAAAGAGCTTTCAAAAATGTGTCCGCGGTCTCTGAAGCTTTAGACCTTTCAATAATTTTACGCATTCTCATAGCATTGTAAATGCAGCGAATTATTGAGGCATAGTCCATTTTTATTTCCATTTTGTTCATAACAATGCTATTTTACTACTGTTCTTTTTATCAACCGTTTTTGCTCTCAATAAAGCTCATTTTGAAATCTTTGGAGTTTGGGGTTTTGGAAAGAGGGGGCACGGTTAATCCAACGGCTCAGTATCATGGAAGTAGAATGGCTGAAATTGCTTACAGCAACTTTAAGCATTTTGAATTAGATGGAACTATTTTCTATTAATACTTATATTTATACATACATTTCCCTCAAACCTGTCCACCATTTGGATGAAAATGTTTAACAGAGCTATAATACATTCTGGGATTGCCAGAAGGATCCATGCGACGCTGCTTTGCGCCACATCAACACTAATACACTTTCTTTGAAAACTCTGTTTTTAGTTTCCTATCATAATAATTTTCCAAATGTGGTCTGCCGATATAGAGTATGTTTTCGAAAGTCTCTGTTTCATTGGAGAAAAACTCTGTTCCTGTGTGGATGAGATTTGTAAACATAGCTAAATCAAAGCTTTTTTAAATGAAAAGGTATTAGTGTGGACATAGCCTTAGATTCTGACCAAAGGCAGGCTACTCTGTTGGCTTTGTAAGAGAGCTACTATATGTTTGCCTTTAGATAAGTAGCACAATTTAGCATAAACATTTTCAACAAGTTTCACTGCCTTTGTTCGCTATCTGTGCAACAATTAATGACGTGCAACAATTAATGATCTGTGCAACAATTAATGACGCTTAGGGGAAGAATTGATTCCTGGCCCTTTTCTAACACTTGCAAACCCAAGAATAGTCCTCACATGAAACTTAGAAAAGCTTACACAATCATTTACCCAAGAGCATTTTAAGCAGTCAACATCTAGGATATCTGACAGGAAAACGGAATGATGTTTTCTAACGACTGAAAAAGGCTGTAACGGCGGAGGCAGCCTTAACCACAAAACAATTAAGGCGTTCAAAAACACGACTCTGCTGCTACTGCACATATGAAACCACCACTTGACTGAAAAATAACAAGACATTTGAGCAAGGCCCACAAAACAGTTTTCACTTAACTGACATAAAACAAGCTAAATATGTCCAAACATGCAAGAGCTGACCATTTTACACGAAATACACTGGAAAGTACAGCTTTTTTGAGAGCTATTTTACAATCTGCTTAAATATAGGGCTGCGTTTGGCGTAAAGTTGTAGACAAATTAAACTCAGTCCGTGCAGAGCAGGCTGGGAGCAGGCTCCAAAAAAAAAAAAACAGTTGGCAAACAATACTGACAACCGTAATTTTAAATGTTTTAAGGGATAAACAAACATAATTTCCATGTTGCATGCTTGTGTAATTGAGAAGATTCTTTCCACTCCCAGTTTTGCAGACGTGCAAAAATTAGATTAGGAGTTAGATTGCATTAGTTGCACACAGCATGCCAAGGCATGGGGATGTTGGTCATGACAGTAATCGCATTACGAATCTGCTGGCCGTCAAACACAAGTCATCATTTCAGCAGTCACAAAATGGAGGCAGGTGGGTTGTGCGCCTTTCCATGTTAACAGAGATGGATGAACCAAAACTTGACCTTTATTTGGAATTGCGCTATTCCTCTTTCGTTTCCTCACTGTTTTGTCTGCTATTTTGTGTTCGTGACATTTGTTCACCAGAAACTGATCGATGCTATGATGAATGAACGCAAGAGCATACATACTCAAGTTTAATCCAAAGGTGTAAATAAAATCCAAACTCAATAAATTAAATGCACAGAATCCAAAAAGGGAAATATTATTGTATTCTTTATCATTATACATTATATAAATGGTTCTCAACTTATGGGCCGCAGCCCAATTATGGATTGCAGGTCTGTTCTGATAGCTGAAAAAACAAAACAAAACAATACTAAATGCAAATGGCAAAACCAGATTAGAACCACTGCTTCTAATCTACATTTCAATACACATTATTTTATGATACATTATCTCACATGAACTTTCACTGACTATATAATATGTCTGGATGAATGTGGATGATATGTCTTTATACATACTGTATGTGTGTATATATGTGTAATGTATGTGTGGTTTTCCTTGAGATCTGCTGTTACACAAGCTGACCTGACTGAAATGAAATCATGACCGCACTGAAGAGGAAGCTGGCAACATGCTGGGATGTCAGTCATTGTGACTTTAACCCTTGCGACACTTTCCTGGCTCGGCAGCACAGGCAACCATAATATACAAAGTAAAACCACTGCATATAACTGGTGGTTTCCTTTAAAAAGGGCCTGCTTATCATATATTCATGTCTTATCATATAATTAAAATTGGGTCTAAGCCACCCTGTTCTTGTAGGGTTGCTTTGAAAACGCTATAAGCACAGAACGTCTCCCTCAGTGCGGCTGTCAGCAGCGATCATGTCAAGAGCATCACCAGCACCACTAACCCAGACCAACCAGCATAACTCAAATGAGACAGAGAAGGAAATGTTGATGAGGCAAAGGATAGCAGAAAAATGCCCCCAGTAAGGATGCTGTATGGATGTCCTTCACTATGAGACACACCCTTTAACAGCATAACGAGACACTGAGCTCCAGTCACATTACAGTATCTTCATGTCTGTTTCAATGTGTGCATGTATGCAGTGTGTGTTATGATCAAAACTATAAAATAACATGAAATGGCATTTGCAATGCAAATGGAGTAAAATAGTATATATTTAGCAGGAAACTATAGGCTTTTGGGCAGTACTTCGAATACAACTCACTCATGCAGATTTTAAATTGGCATTACTTAAAGAACAAATAAAAACATATGAATATTAACCAGGAGGGTGCACTTGAGTCTTTTCATTACCTTTATGCACACTTAATCCTAAAATCCAAAAGCTGGTTTGATTTATTTAAAATGAGTTTTATTAGGATGCTAAAACTGGTAAAGCTCTTATCAACACATAACATATAAAGCATATGTCATGTTCCTTAAGCATCTCTAAGACATGTTGGGGTTTTCTATCTGATCTTAGCAATGATTCTCTTAATTATCTGCTGGTGGCCACCCTTGACTATCATTGTCTGCTACCAGAGATATCTAAGCTCCTAAGCAGCATATTATCAACTATAGACCTGATTCATATATTTTAAAGTGTTGGCTTGAATTCTCAAGTATATTATAATGATCAAACTATTTTGAATTGTGGCCTGCACTTGTTCTCTGACACAGTGCATGTTGGTGCTTAGGCAGGCAATGTAAGTTAGAGTCTAGCTTGTATCATTTGTGTTCCGTCTTCTTTCCTACTGTCTGTATTGTTAGAATTCAAAAAATACCAAAAATAAAAATTGGTACAATGCAGTACTGTGATCAAATTGACATGAATGTAAAAAAATTAAAACAGTATGTCCTTAACAACATAAGCATGATTTCAAAGAACAATCACAATCCCATAGAAAAAACAGTGTCCAACAACACTGACTGGAGGAATGAGATACACACTCTGCACTTGTATACAAGGTTGTTCTTGGGGTCAGAAATTAGAGGCAAGAGGCTAATATGCTGTCAGTCACATGCATGAAGAGAACAGTGTTTCAAAGCCCTGAGGGAGGCTTTAAACCTCTGCCTGCTCTGCTAACCCCACCGGACAGAACAGACCAAAATATTCGGTAATGTACAGCGGTCAAGAGGTCGAAAAGAATATAAAATCTGTATTGGCTGTACAATATAAATAGAATATTTTCAATTCAACCCATCCCCTTCTGCAGGTGCTATGTGGCAAGGTCAAAATAAGCTCTGGGGATGAGGGGAAATGAGTAAAGCGAATTCCATTTTCTCCTATCTAGACTCAATGGATCCAGTTCGCACCATATTTCTGGCCACACTGTTGTTTAATGAAGCAATACACTTAAGTGCAAACTAAAAATGTACACAGTTGTTCGGTGGAAGATTGTTGAGAGTTAGGTAATCATGCTAAAATCATCACTTTACTACGGCAAGTACCAAGGATGTAACAAATTTTATTATGTAAAAATCAGTACCCACATTAATCAACTACTCTGAATGGATCCTTTTCACATTTCCGGATTTGGAGCGCTGAAGTAAACTATAGAAGGGCAAACATCTATTAAGTACATGGGAAACTACAGCAAATATTATTTTTACATTCCCATAATGAAAAAATCCACTATTACATGTTCCAAAGAGAACAAAATAGAGAGAGATGGATTATGGTAGTCAGAAGAGTGAAAGCACCCTCAACAGCTGCATTAGAAACCCAATTTTAGCAGTATTGACAATTCTTTTCATTAATACCAGAGTAACATAAAAAAAAAAAATGAAATAACTGAATAATTTAGAAATAGAAATATAGTTTGATTACATATAGCTAGATTTACCCTGCTAAATTAAAGTGGAAATGTGTCATCACAGTCTGTGAAAAGGGTCCATGCTGGGGGAGGACCAGTATTCAGTGTCTATGGTGGTTACGGCCCTGTTAAAAATGCATAAAAATGTCTTGTAATTGCATGACTAGAATGGGAAGGTGACTAAAAAATAGCTAACCAATCTGGTAGCGGAAAGGTAAATGGCTAATAAGTCACCACATTGTTCATGTATTCTTAAATGCAAACAAAACACACAATGTTTGTGTGTCTTTGCCATCTCATTCTGAGTCACTGACCTTCTCAAAGAGTGTGACACCCTTATTATTGTCTTTGAAGTCCCCCGGTAACAGAGAGAGGGAGAGGGAAGGGGAGAGAGGAAAGGAGAGGGGAACCATCTGTCAACTGCCCCAGAGATCAATGGTACCAGCGGCAAGGCTAAATGTGTTGCCCACCACGACTTGAAAACAATTCAACCCGGAGAGGTTTATTTTTATGCACTCACTTTGGCATCAAACACCATTTAGTCCAACTTATCTAGTGTGAGCATGAGCTTATCCACATAGTTTATAATAACACATGCTGAATTAAATAGATGCAGAATTGATAATATTACTACAAAGAACATCAGTAATAAAATTCACAGCCTGAGGGAACAAAATTGAGAAATGCAAATGTTGGAGATTAGGGCAGTATGTCAGTTCAATATGACTGGTATGATAGTAAAGCAAATATAACCCTGGAAGAACCTACAACCCCCCGATTGGAGCACAGATTGGTCTCGCCCAATACGTGCACAGATGCAAGACATGGGCTTGCAATGTAAACAAAAAGGTCTGTAGAGATTGTTCAATACATCAATACAGTGTTTGAAACCAAAAATTGACAATAATGATTAACAAGCAGGCACAGCTTTGAGCCAAGAATAGATGAATGAATAGAATAAGTGTGCATGGCAATGTGAATGGATAGGAAAAAAGAAAGCAAAGTGGTTGCTAAGCAAGACAAGGGTTGGGTTGAGCTATGAAGATATGAGGATTTTTGGTTACTTCAGCCTGGCAGTTTGAAAGCATTGCTCATTACTCATAATTGCAAGCAGATTATCAGATCTTGGTATTACTCACCCAACATCTGACTGAAGAGAAGCTGTTCCAGGTCCCCAAGTACTGTTACGACAAGTTCTGGATCCACCTTTAGAAAGGTCTTGTCCTCTTCCTCATGTTCTGATGCATCTTTGCCTCCACCTCCTGGGGTGGCTGCTCCCGGGGTGCAAGATTTCTTCCCATTAGCTTTAGCCTTGCTGGACAAGATCTCATCATCTGACTTGCTGTCATCTGCCAGCTCTTCAGACTTGCTAATGGGTTTGACCTCCGCATAAGGACCCCTGGGTATCCGACTGGGTTTACTCAAGTTAGAAGGAGGACTAAAAGGTTTTGTCTTTCCCTGAAACAGTGAATGATCCGACTTGGAAAGGTTCTTGGAGAGTGGGATACATTTTCCGGGCGCTCTTCCAGTACCTTTGAGCTTGCCGGTCTTGTTCTGACCTGCCCCAGGCTTGTCGATATCATCTGACCACTTGGGCGGGTACAGGTGCATCTTTTTCTCTGAGTCCGTAAGCACGCATAGATTGGTCAAGGACTTCTGCTTGCGCAAGTTGCTAGGCACTGGAAGACGACCCTCTAAATTTCCACCTCGGTAGAACTTCAGCTCAGCCCGAGGAGCTGCTTGTGGGAGCCCTGACTTACCCCTTTTTGAAGCCATGCCCCCTACTCCTTTAGCTCTCGCCTGGCCCTGAGGGGTTTTGTCTTTGGAGGTGTTCTCAGTCTCCAGATCTACTCCTGGTCCTCTTGGGCTACCCCCAAGATTTCCTCCTGCGAAAAACCATGTAAAAGCATCAGTGAGTCAAATGGTTTCACAATAGAGAAAATAAGAGACAGTGTAAGGTCCGCAAGCTCTGTCGCTTGCTTCCAAATCCTTATCACAGGGAAAACTACCTCTCCTTTCACACATAGAGAAAGACCGGTAGGGAGATCCTGTGTTGAAGACGTATTCCGTGCGGTCTGGTGTATTTATCATGTGTATCCAGCATCTGGCTTCTCTCAGTTAGCCTGCCTCTTTTGCAGCTGCTCTAGAGCTAACCAGTCACTCATTTTCTTCCTGTCTTTCCCTCAGTCTATCTCTCTCCTCCCTCCAGCACTGTGTCTTGCTGCTTCGGCGTGCAGCAGCAGAATGACAGAGAATACAGACGCAAAAACAGTCCCGCCCCTTGCTCCTCTGCACTCATTCAACCACGCGCACCCTCCTCCTCCCCCTTCTCTTTTGGCTCTCTCACCCTCTCTCGCTCTCACTCTCTAATACACACCCACTTTAAAGATGCTACACCGCTCTCCTGCAAAAATGTTAGCGCATGAGGGACCAGTGATAAATTACACTCTCTTTTTAAACAGTTGCCTGCCAGCAAGCTTCCTCTACTGGCCCTTTTTGGTTTCACAACAGCACTCTGCTGTCATAAAACCAATAATATTTTCACTGCAAGGAAATAATTACATTTTTACCAGTAAGAATATCCTGACAAATTTATAATGAATTTAAGTTCAATAATGCTTTCTAAAAGCTTCAGGAAAAATTATTTTTTGCTATTTTTACTTGTCAGAACGAATCTCAAGCAGTCTGGATAATCTATGAACAGAAATGTGGCATTTGACCCCTCAGAATTGTGAGCTAAGCAAATTTTGAGCCCTATTTTAAGCGCAAGCGTTACACGCAATGCAGTGCTTTAAGTCATAAGCACAAAGTCAATGGGCATGACCATGAAGTTTTGGTATTTTCGTGCAAAAAAAGGGCAAAATCCAGGCGCAAGCGGGTTTGGCGAAATCATGCGTGCAACATGCAAAAGGCTGGACCAAGTGCAATTTAATTCCAAGGTTCTTTTCTGGTTATTCCAACATCTACATCCTAATATATAGTACATTCCCTCAAGCACCAATGATTTAAACAAAGACAGCACATTCATAAGAAGTTGGTAGTGTACATGGGCTATATGCAATGAATTAAAAGAATAGAAATATGGACTTAACTGCATCCTTGATAAATGCCAGGCATATTTCTATGACAGTGACACATGCTACTTTTATATGAATGGAAAATGTGATTCTCATCAGAATTTGGATGCATGCTCCTTTAAATTACAGAGAATGTAAGTATTATTAATCATTTTCATCTACTGACACTAATACACAAATCATGGCTAGTGTTAAAAGTGATTGTATTGGAGCGCACTTCACTTCTACCGATTGATTTTGATTCTGAAAAAAATGTATTCATTTATTGAAACACGAACAAATTAAACCAAATATATGTCTAAATTCAAATTACACTTCAAACAAAATGAAAATAGAATCAAAATAACTAAGTGGTCTAAAAAAATCTTACCAAATCCAAACATTTTATCCAAACAACTTCTTCCACCGGCCCCTTTTGCAGTGACAAATCACTCAAAAAAAAAAATAAAATAAAAAATAAATAAATAAAAATACCAGTGTAAAGTAGATCATAAATAAAATTGTAAACATAAACATTATGATAATAACTGAAAAATAAGCCATGACCTTTAGATAGTTTAACACAATCGAATTATTATTATTATTATTTGTTTTTTTCAAACAACTACGACAGTGATTGTCAGGGACTTAATTTAATGTTCCACTATATTTTAAGAGTTTGGACATGAACTTTATTAACACCTACTGGTGGAATCACCAAACTGCAAATGCAGGAACTGAATTTGGACCTTGCGCTGAGTTAAGGCATGGAATTGAAACGTCTTAGCGCACCGACCAAATTCTTAGGAAAATAGCAAACAGCGCTTTGCGCCACTTCATTTATATACAATACACCCAAAAGTTGTGCTAGAAAATGTTTTGTTTCCGTCAGTTTTTTTTTTATTATTATTTATTTATTTTTTTTAATTTGGAATGCCCAATTCCCAATGTGCTTTTTAAGTCCTTGTGGTCGTGTAGTGATTCGCCTCAGTCCGGGTGGCGGAGGACGAATCCCAGTTACCTCCGCGTCTGAGACCGTCAACCCACGCATCTTATCATATGGCTTGTTGAGCGCATTGCCACGGAGATATAGCGTGTGTGGAGGCTTCACGCCATCCACCGCGGCAACCACGCCCAACTCACCACGCGCCCCACCGGGAACAAATCACATTATAGTGACCACGAGGAGGTTACCCCATGTGACTCTACCCTCCCTAGCAACCGGGCCAATTTGGTTGCTTAGGGGACCTGGCTGGAGTCACTCAGCATGCCCTGGGATTCAAACTAGCGAACTAGTGAACTCCAGGGGTGGTAGCCAGCGTATTTTACTACTGAGCTACCCAGGCCCCCTTGTTTCCATCACTTTGATGGACTGAGTTGTCAAATTTCCGTCATGGTCTATTTTTATCCATTTGAAATTTTCTGTTAATCTTTCAAAAACAATCGGTAAATGACGGAGAATTTTCAGTTAACGCAACCCTTGAATCCACCCACAGTTTGCATGCACAGTAGCGTAAACACTCCCACCCACGGCAATTTCCGCTTTGCGCTGGCACGAAAATTGCACTTACAATTAGCGCTTTCACACAATTGGATAAGACATTGCGCGCGGTCATTGCGTGTAGTGCTACGCTTTGCGCACTCATGAAAATAGAGCCCTTGGAATGCAAAAAATAGATTTGTTTAATTTCCACAATTGCTGTAGGTTGAAAAAAAGTGTTTCTCTTAAATGCTGTGTCAGAAATTCCCCACTGACATCTAAATTTGGTCAGTCCTATCGAGTCTCACCTTCTGCAGATAATTTGCTTTCAACTAAACATTCTGTCATCATCTACTCACCCTTATGTTGCTTAAAATTTTATGACCTTTTCCCATGGACCTCAAAACAATTATTATCAAAATACCAAAGTTGATTTTTTTCATACAACATAAATGCATGGTGATCACTGACAGTTAAGTTCAGTTGCAATTTTTAGTTAATATAAAACAAATATTACATTGTACTTACATTTAAATTACCTGCATGTGTTTACATATGTAGTTACACTGTTAACCTTAACCCTAATCCTAAACCTAACCCTACCCCAGCCCATACCCCAAACCCTTACCCTAATCTTAACCCTGACCCTAAACCTACCTGTACCTCAACCTCAGTAGCAGCTAATGTGAATCTTGTGAGAATTTTGCAGAACAACATGTAGTTACACAATAAGTACATTGTATTGTATGTATTTTAATGTTAGTACATATTAGTTAAAGACACCTAATATAAAGTGGGACCACCGATTTTTCTCTTTGGGCATGTTGTATCTAACCTGGGGCACCAAGTGAGCCAGGACTGCCCTGTCAAAAATAGGTGCCTGACACCCCTTGCTATAGAAAATGTATAGGCAATTAGGTGTCTGCTCTAATGTATCACAATGAATTACTTAACAAGAAGAAAAGATTGAGCTACAGAAAGAACGGCCACCATTCTGTCGAAGCATGGACCTAATTTTTTGTCAGGGTTTGAAAGGACATGTCACAATAATACAATACACACAAGACTGCACACAGTTTCCTTCCTCTGAAGCCGAAAGATATCTGCGCATGTTTATATCAATTTTGAGAGTGTTCTACTTAGTTCTGTCATTTCATTCAACAAGACAAAGCTCTACCAAACTGACCATCCAAGTGGAATTAACTGACCTCACACAACATCTTAGCTCATGGAAATGGGGTTGATGGGGATTTTTTAAAATAAAATGTAATGATGCATTCTCTATTCATATCAAGTTCAAATAATTGCAAATAAAATTGATCAACAAAGAAGATGTTGAGACACTACTTTGCACTCAACAAAACAAACTCCATTATGTCTCTACCTTAATTTGTCATTGAATCAATAAGTTCAAGTGCATGCTTTCAAGGTGGTGCATTCTCCTATCCATTATTACAGGGTGTAAATACAGTACCTCAGTTTTTACCATCATGCACTTTATATACTAATTCCTGATGACAACTTAAAACCAAAAGTCATTAAGGAAATTGCTGAACAGGGTCTACAAAAGCGCCCGAGTTGTTTGCAGATTTGGCAGTCATCCAAAGACTAAACGCAAATATTAAAATGCATCAAATAGTTTGGAATGAAAACAATGTTGCCATTATCTGAAACCATTATGATCAGTACAAAAACACTGCTCATTTGCACACCACTGGCCAGTTATTGATATTTGCATATATCAGTTCTTTTTTGACAGATGTGAGTGAATTCCTTGCTCTAATCTCAACCTAGGCAGATAGATCAAAACCAGCAGACTAGTTCTAAATTCCTCCCAGTAGAGACATTAATGTCACCCCAGACATAAAATTGTTGGAATAACAAACAGAGCTCGATCTGTTCATGGGGTAGCCCTTGCTTATAAACAGCACTCTGTTTTTAGCTTGCTGCGCAGCAGGGTTCAGGACAACTCCACTCACGTAAATTTCACCACAGGTCGCCACCTTGTCTCTCGCTTGTCAGGCTCCAACACTGAGCCGACTGTCCAGTGATGGTGACCCAGACACTATTGCGCAACTGCTGGCCAAACTTCAGAGACTCGCTCAAGATTCAGCCAGAGTTAAACACTTAAAGTGTAATAATGTGATCCATTTGTCATTTTGTAGCTGTACAAAAATGTCTTTTCTAGCATATTTGTCAACTATGTGAAGGGAGTGACAAAATTTTAAACATTAAGGGTTATTTTTTTATTTCCCTGAACAAATATGTTATATAGTGTATATATATATATATATATATATATATATATATATATATATATATATATATATATATATATATATATATATATATATATATATATATATATATATACATATATACACATATATATATATATATATATATATATATATATATATATATATATATATATATATATATATCAGTGGTGATTTCTCAGGGCCAGCAAAGCCTTCTCTGCTGGCGTAACATGCCTAATAAATAAATATTTTTTCATCCTTTCATTCTCATTGACCTTTTTGTCTATGTTCGTATTTACAATCGCTTTCCACTCCTAATTAATCTACAGACGAATAGCAAAAAAACAAAAAACATTATCCAATTCCTCGATGCTTACAAGCAAAGTGTGACAACTGTTTCACAAATCGCATGCCCAAAGCCATGCTCGTTAGCCGAAGCAGCACGTGAGTTTGAGCAACACCCTGTCAGGTCTTCAGAATTTCCACAGAATCCCTCAACACTGCAGTAAATAGGCATAAAAAGTCAGATTGTCAGATTCATCAGCCAATCAGATTGATTTATTTGTTCTTGTGGGTGTGGTCTTTAGGATATGTCCCAGTCCAGGCCTTCTAGCTGGCGCTGAGTGACACAATCACGCTTTAAGTGACGTAATTTGAAAGCGAAGAGCACGAGATCTTGCTGACGAGTCGGCTGTCATCACTGCTGGTATTGCTGTTGAGAAAGAGATCCTAATGAATTTACAAACCTGAGATGTTCAGCATGATCATGCGATTGAATAATTAAACAGGAAAGGAGGGCTGATTTTCACTTCAAGCAAATTGGTAAGTGCTTTTTGCATTGTTATAGCCAGGGGTGGAAAGAGTACTGAAAAATAATACTCAAGTAAAAGTACTGTTACTTCTTAAAAAATGTAGTTTGAGTAAAATTACCTGTCCTAAAACTACTCAAGTAAGAGTAAAAGAGTAGCTCATTTGTAGTTGCGAAAGCTATGCCCCCTTATAATAAAAACTGTATGCTGCAATTTCAAAATGTATCACACAGATACCGTAATTTACATTCCCTTTTATGGCTGTTTGCCAAAAAGAATAAAAAATATAGGTATTTTATAGGTGTTTTTGATTGACAACTTTTAAAATACATCACTTATCTGTGAAACTGTAAACACTTCATGAATCTGATTAAAAAAAATAAATAAAAGGGCAACATGATTACAGAAATGAAAAGATGAAAAAGTTATTTTCAATATCATAATCATAAGAAACAATTACATTAAAATCAGTTTATGTGTAGGGTCTAAATTTTCCTTAATGCCGACTGAGAGAGTTATTGTTGCACATAAAACATTTTTAAAACAATGCAAGGAATGAAAAATAAAAACACTAAAAAAGCAGGGTCACTTGGCGCGTCATGTCCCGCACATTAGATGCGGTAGAGCAGTTGTTTGGTATAGGGGCCACATAACAAATCACACAAAAATGAAAATTCTCTCATCATTTAGTCACCCTTATCCCATCCTGGATTGTATGACTTTATTTCTTCAGCAGAATACAAATTAAGATTTTTAGAAGAATATCTCAGCTCTTTTGGTCCTGGAAATGAGCTTACGTCATCCCTCTCATGAGCACGCGTTACAGAGATGTATGGAAGTGAACATTTGTAGTTAAAAAGTATATAAGTATTGTTTTGTTTCTAAAAGTAATCAATCGTTTGGGTTCAGAAGAATTTTATTTGTCGACTGGAGTCGTGTGGATTATTTTGATGCACCCTAAATATGCATTTTGGACCATCAAAAAATGGAGTACATTCACTTGTATTGTTTAAAGGAGGAGGCCTGAAATGAAATCCTAAAAATCTTAAATTCTGTTTTGATGAAGAAAGAAACTCAGATACATCTTGGATGGCCCGAGGGTGAGTAAATTATCAGCAAATTTTCATTTTTGGGCAAACTATTCCTTTAAATTGCACGGGCCATGGCTGATATACATACATAAAATGTTAGCACAAGACTGCACTAGGACCTTTCAAGAGCTGCTTTTCAAAATATATTGATAACACTTTGCAATAAGGTTCCATTTGTTAACATTATTTAATGCATTAGGTATGATGTACTAACAATGAACAATATATTTTTTACACCATTTATTAATCTCTGTTTATGTTAGTTAATAAAAATACAATTGTTCATTGTTAGTTCAAGTTAGTTCATAGTACATTAACTCATGCTAACATATACAACTTTTGATTTTAACAGTGTATTACTTTATGTTGAAATTAACATGGACCCGTTGGTGGGTCCAAAGGGGGCACTATATTGAGAAAAAAGTTTATGTTTAAAACGTGAAAGTCCCCGTATACATAATTCAGACATATGAGGTATCATTTGAAAGCTTAGAATCTAAACTTTTAAGATATAACCATCAATTCTGCATTTGTGTTACATATAATAACAAAATAAGGCCTAAAATAATAATAATAATAATGTTTTGCAAATTAGCACCTAATAGCGGTAATGGGGTAGAAATATTTATATGAAAATAAAAGTATTTCACAAAGCACCTAAATGGACAAGTCATGTATCAAATGAAAGCTCTCACTCTCAGGAATGTAACTATACAGTATTGTGTTGCACTAATACTACAATTCAAATGATTTTCAAAAGAATCACAAAGTCAAATATGATTTCAAAGTCATCAAACTTCTCTTTAATGCACCTATAACTGCTGATATAAGCACCAAGTAGCCAAAAACTTTATTTCTGCTTTTGCATTAGGCAGTTTTCAATAATTAGCCATTGTTTACTTGTCTGTAATCTTGCTTGGCTGAATAATCCAATGTTATATCTTAGATGTCCAGAACAAAATATGCCATCCAGCAGCAAAAGCATGCAAAAAAATCATCAGAAAAATATGTTTTTGACTATTGATGTTAAAATGTTTTATATCATCTCAAAGGGGAAGGCCTCAGCTTTCTAATGACATATAGATTGAGCTTTTAGTCCACTCAGCGGCTAAGGTATTCAATGAAACAACAAGGGTGGTGCTTGAACTGAAAATTAGACTGAATGTCTATGGACGAGCACATCTTTGAGGGCTAAAATGTGTTAAAGAGCCACCTACATTTCAGATCAGTATATTGTGATGGAATGTGATAGAAAGAACAATCTAGTGCTTTCTGCCACCTAGTGGAATAAAATGAGACTTTTCAAAGTGAGGTAGAGTGAACAGAACCATAATTACATGTTTACAAAGTTAGGACAACAATACAAAAAAAAAAAAAAAAAAAACCTTTCTGTTTATCATAAGATTATAAAGACATATAGTATTAATTATGAATCATTGGAGTCTTTATTATTATTTGGGGGGTTTTCTGAAAAATGAGACCAATTTTTTCACAGTATGTGTGAATAGTGAGGTTTTAAATTTGAGTGTGAAAAATGATAGGCGGCAGCCCAAAAATGCACCAGAGTATAAGGGGTTGACTAAGTTTAATAAATGCTGTAAAAGTATTGTTCATTGTTAGTTCATGTTAACTAAAGTGGTTAACTAATGTTAACAAATGGAACCGTGTTATTTTACAAGTACAGCGATAATTTGAAACTGTTTCCATGGCATGCATCTTCAAAGTTACATAAATTACAAACTTCACACAATGCCACATATGAAAGTCAAAGCAAACAACAAATGTACTACCTTATAAAATATTTGATGAGGTGATAATATTACGCTTTTCATTTCAGTTATTTCAGGAGTTGTGTGTAACTTTTTTTAAACAAATTTGTCCTTTTGGCTTAAAGTAGCCTATATTTACGCTGTTTCAGTTCGTTAAACCTTTTTTAAAAAAGGAAAATGACTATCACTGATGGCTACACTGCACACCACACCCGAGTATGACTCAAATACCGATTCCAAGGGCCAGGTTTTCCGAACAAAGCCACAGTGACCAGAGGAACTATGACTGACTCAAGAGGAAATCCTCTCTACAAGCCAGACTAGTGCTGGACTTTAGATCCATGGTTTTATTGCATGTACAGGCTATCTATTCATTTGACATTCAAGGGGAGAATTCCTGTTAATATAATACACACACATGTCTGGAGGAGATAAATATCACTTTTAGCTCTATTGTCTATGTTTTTTAGCCGAATCGAGTGTTAAATGATCATGCTATGGTCTGCTATCTGTTTTCAAGTTTTTCATCTGTGATGAACTACCAAGATGAGCTCAGAGGGGAACAAAAATGTATTGCTTGAGAGTTAAATAGGTAAATCATTTCTCTATATTCAAGCAAGCAACCGTCTGCTCTTTACAGGTGATCCCCTTGTGTTCTCTCCCTTCATATGAAACACCTACTCCTCAAGCCTTCCCACAATCCCACACTGCACACATTAGCTCAGTATTGTTGCTCCCACATGCCAAAAGCTCAGAGATGGCATCTGGTTACAAAGCACTATTTAGTCCTTAAATGGAGTCAGATCTGATTAGTCAGAGCTGATCCACGGGTTATGAGAGTGTCTAAGTGACAGCACCAATTCTCACCTTGTGATTGGTGCCAAACTACTATGTCTGCTCCCCAAATAAACCCTGTACACTGACTTATGAGACAAACTAGGCATGAAATAGCAGAATCCAGATTAGAAAAGAGACCTTTATATGTGTCCTTATGTGGCTTTAGTACAGTACAGTTGTTGCTTACCGCAACAACCGCTCCACTGATGATGCCATTGCATCTACACTACACACTGCTCTCTCCCACCTAGAAAAAAGAACACTTATGTGAGAATGCTGTTTGTAGACTACAGCTCAGCATTCAACACCATAGTGCCCTCCAAGCTTGATGAGAAACTCTGGGCTCTGGGCTTAAACAGCTCGCTGTGCAGCTGGATCCTGGACTTCCTGTCAAGCAGACGCCAGGTGGTTAGAATAGGCAGCAACATCTCCTCATCACTGACCCTCAACACTGGAGCCCCACAGGGCTGTGTTCTCAACCCACTCCTGTATTCCCTGTACACACATGAATGTGTGGCAACACATAGCTCCAATGCCATCATTAAGTTTGCTGATGACACGATGGTGGTAAGTCTGATCACTGACAATGATGAAACAGCCTACAGAGAGGAGGTGCACACTCTGACACACTGGTGTCAGGAGCACAACCTCTCCCTCAACGTCAGTAAGACAAAGGAGCTTGTGGTGGACTTCAGAAGAAAAGACAGAGAACACAGTCCCATCACCATCAATGGAGCACCAGTGGAGAGAGTCAGCAGCTTCAAGTTCCTGGGTGTCTACATCACTGAGGAACTCACATGGTCCATCCACAATGAAGTCGTTGTGAAGAAGGCTCATCAGCGCCTCTTCTTCCTGAGACGGCTGAGGAAGTTTGGAATGAACCGCCACATCCTCACACGGTTCTACACCTGCACTGTAGAGAGCATCCTGACTGGCTGCATCTCCGCCTGGTACGGCAATAGCACCGCCCACAACCGCAAAGCACTGCAAAGGGTGGTGCGAACTGCCAGACATATCATCGGAGGTGAGCTTCCCTCCCTCCAGGAAATATATACCAGGCAGTGTGTGAAAAAAGCTCGGAGGATCATCAGAGACTCCAGCCACCCGAGCCATGGGCTGTTCTCACTGCTACCATCAGGCAGGCGGTATCGCAGCATTAGGACCCGCACCAGCCGACTTCATGACAGCTTCTTCCCCCAAGCAATCAGACTTTTGAACTCTTGATCTCCCACGATCAAAATACATCAGCACTGCACTTTATTACTCTTACTCCTATATCTCACACCGGACTGTCATAAATTATATTATTATTATATTATATTCTCTCTTAACAACTTACTATCAACCGACAGCCTGAATGTCAATACAGTACAATACAACCTACTGTACATTCTATATATACTACTATATATACTTTTTTATTTTTTATTGAATAATGTGTATCCATATTGTGTGTATTGTATACTGTACAGTGTATGTTGTTATTTGTATATTGTGTTGTGTGTAATTATGTGTATATTAGACTTTAAATTGTGTTGTGTTAATTTGATGTTATTGTAAATTGGTATATGTCTCATCACTGTCACGACTGCTATGTTGATCGGAACTGCACCCAAGAATTTCACACACCATTGCACTTGTGTATATGGCTGTGTGACAATAAATGTGATTTGATTTTGATTTGATTTGTAGCATGAAATTGAAGTAATTTAGATATATAATTTAATGAGTAATCATGTTTGTCACTAAAGCATTCTTTATCTTGCTTCAGTAAAGAGGAGATATCCTGCCTATTGGTGTATTGAAAGAACTCTGTCTCTCTCTATCTATATATTTCTCTCTCTCTCTCTGTGTGTGTGTGTGTGTGTGCGTGCGTGTGTGTATATGATTAAATGTACTTAATTAATATGAACTAAAGCAACATAATTCTAGAACATTTTGTCACAACTTTATTTCATTGTGGTCTATCCACTTAAATGTGTAAAACTGAAGATTACTTAATCCGTTTGAGTTGGGACTACATAAATATTTTTTGTGGTATTGATGAAACTGGCAGGGGATTTACATTTCCCAGCATGCTTTGCATGGGACTCGATAGGAAGAGTAAATGTTAAAATTAAGTGTTATTTTATGTGTTTTTGTGCAAGATGAATATAAAGGGGATTCTTGTTAATTTTTAATGTTTTGTAATGTTGAGATTTAGAAGAGTTTCTGTTATGTTGAAGTTTTGGGTTTCAATTATGGTGAAGAGTGGAGCTTGAGCTAGCGATGAGGACAGGTAGATGTCGCTTGTGAAACTGATTGCACACTTCGTTAAGCAAATGCTGTGCTAACCATAGCATAGTTACTAAACTACACTCTGTATTGCTTCCAACCAGCATGTATTTAGCATACTAACTTTCACTAGTTAGTACATAAAGGCCACGTACGCACTACAAAGTTTTGGGAGTGACAACCGCACTTAAATATGGCAGTGAATCTTCAAAATTTTCATTTCATGTGTGTACGGTACAGCACTGACTCCCGCAACGGAGATGATTGACAAGTGATAACCATATCAACGCTGCAGCATCTCACGTCTGTGAAACATGAATGCCACTAGTTTAACCCATTTTGTGTTTGCTGTTTTTGAGCAAAGAGATTATCCACCACATTTATATTATCATACGATAATGTTTCATTAGCTGCCGTCCACAGAATCGCTGTGTTTTGTTTATGTGCATCTAAACAGCTGTAGTTAAACAGCGCTCTAGACTGTATTGTACGTGTGGGGAGAGTGGGGTAAGATGAGCCAGTAGGTAAGTTGACCCACCACCCGTATCTGGACAACCATACACAATTTTTGTCATGTGACCCTAAATTTAGTTTGCATTCTCCATTTTCATCTTGCTGTGGAAGGAAGAACCATGTGGATGAAGTGGTAAGCATATTTTTCAAGTCTTTTTCAAAAAAACTGTTTTTTGCCTGTCAAAGTTTTTTTTTTTTTTTTTTTTTTTTGGCATAGGGTTGCTAGACTAAGCACTTTTCCCAAAATGGTGGCTGTGGGGCAAAATGAGCCAGAGCCTTGGGGGTAAGTTCAAGCAGTGGTTCATCTTACCCCCTCATGTTTACATTAAGTTAAATTCAAATATTTGGTATTTAACTTAGTGTTGCATCTTAACAATGAATAACTGACATTAAATTTCATGTTAGCTGTCATGCCACGTAATTACAGAAGAAAAACAGATAGGGGCTCCACACCCCTAGAGGAGTTAAAGAGTGCAGTCGCTGAATTCAAGGGAGGAAAATCCATCAGAAAAGTGTCAAAAGAAAGAAAGATTGATAGGTCAGCCCTTCGCAGATACAGTTGTGCTCAAAAGTTTGCATACCCTGGCAGAAATTGTGAAATTTTGGCATTGATTTTGAAAATATGACTGATCATGCAAAAAAAAACTGTCTTTTATTGAAGGATAGTGATCATATGAAGCCATATATTATCACATAGTTGTTTGGCTCCTTTTTAAATCATAATTATAACAGAAATCACCCAAATGGCCCTGATCAAAAGTTTACATACCCTTGAATGTTTGGCCTTGTTACAGACACACGAGGTGACACACACAGGTTTAAATGGCAATTAAAGGTTAATTTCCCACACCTGTGGCTTTTTAAATTGCAATTAGTGTCTGTTTATAAATAGTCAATGAGTTTGTTAGATCTCACGTGGATGCACTGAGCAGGCTAGATACTGAGCCATGGTAACCTCAGAAGAAATACAGGCTGCTCTGGAAAAAGATGGTGTGGTTGTTTCAAGGAGCACAATATGACGATACTTGAACAAAAATGAGCTGCATGGTCGAGTTGCCAGAAAGAAGCCAATGCCACAAAAAAGCCCGGTTACAATATGCCCGACAACACCTTGGCACGCCTCACAGCTTCTGGCACACTGTAATTTGGAATGACGAGACCAAAATAGAGCTTTATGGTCACAACCATAAGCGCTATGTTTGGAGAGGGGTCAACAAGTATTGTGCTCCTTGAAACAACCACACCGTCTTTTTCCAGAGCAGCCTGTATTTCTCCTGAGGTTACCTGTGGGTTTTTCTTTGTATCCCAATCAATTCTTCTGGCAGTTGTGGCTGAAAACTTTCTTGGTCTACCTGACCTTGACTTGGTATCAAGTGATCCCCGAATTTTCCACTTCTTAATAAGTGATTGAACAGTACTGACTGGCATTTTCAAGGCTTTGGATATCTTTTTATATCCTTTTCCATCTTTATAAAGTTCCATTACCTTGTTACACAGGTCTTTTGACAGTTCTTTTCTGCTCCCCATGGCTCAGTATCTAGTCTGCTCAGTGCATCCACGTGAGAGCTAACAAACTCATTGACTATTTATAAACAGACACTAATTGCAATTTAAAAAGCCACAGGTGTGGGAAATTAACCTTTAATTGCCATTTAAACCTGTGTGTGTCACCTTGTGTGTCTGTAACAAGGCCAAACATTCAAGGGTATGTAAACTTTTGATCAGGGCCATTTGGGTGATTTCTGTTATAATTATGATTTAAAAAGGAGCTAAACAACTATGTGATAATAAATGGCTTCATATGATCACTATCCTTCAATAAAAGAGTTTTTTTTTTGCATGATCAGTCATATTTTCAAAATCAATGCTAAAATTTCATAGTTTCTGTCAGGGTATGCAAACTTTTGAGCACAACTCTATCTACAAAAGGTAGAGGATGGGAAGACATTAACAGCTGGATACAAAGGAACCACTGAGGCAAAGAAGATATTTAGAGAAGACATAGAGAAGGAGCTTGCAAACCACATAAAAAAAAAAACTTTCTGACAGGTTCTATGGCCTCACTACAAAGAAATGCCGTGAACTGGCATTTGAACTGGCAAAAAGGAACAACAATCGAGTCCCCAGCAACTGGACAAAGAATGGTTTGGCAGGTTAGTCTGAATGTATATGACAGGCAAGGCTTAGAGAGTGCAACATAAAAAATGCAGTCCACGAAGTTAAACTGAGTGACTCTAAACTATTTTACTGTAGGTCGAGATTGGTTTGAGAGCTTTAAGACACGCAACCATCTTGCCTGCCGTATGCCTGAAGCAACATCTTTAGTGAGCGCTACAGCCTTTAATAGGACCACCGTGGGAGAATTCTTTGACAATCTTGCCAAAGTGACGGATAGGTATGAGAACAAAACACATAACTAGCCTATTTAAAGATTCAAACTTGTTCATTGTTAAATGAAGTATAATATAAGTAAAACAATCTGATTTCAACTACCCAGTTGTGTAGAATAAATGTTAGAAACTAGAGTGCAAAAAATAAATTCATAAATAACTCAATTATTTCATTATTGTAATTTTTCTCACATTTCAATATTTTGTTTTCCAGGCACAATTTCCCTCCAAATATGATTTATAATCTGTGACTACGGTGCAAGCACCAAAGGAAATAGTCACAGAGAAAGGGAAGAAGCAAGTAGGTTCTGTTACATCTGCCGAACGAGGAGAGCTCTTGACTGTGTTGTGTGTGGTCAGTGCTACAGGGAGAGCAATCCCACCCATGCTGATTTTCCCAAGAATGAGATACAAAGAGTACTTCATTACAGGAGCACCTGCAGGATCAATTGGTGTCGGCACTAGATCTGGATGGATCAATGAAGAAACCTTTGTAGTTTTCCTTGACCTTATGGTTCGGCACACCAATTGTTCCTCTGACCATCCCATGCTGCACACCCTCGACAATCATGAGGCTCACGTTTCTTTGAGGGCAGTGGAAATAGCAAGGAGTAATGGGTATCGTCATGCTTACTATCCCACCTCACACGCCACGTCGGCTTCAGACATTGGATAAGAGTGTATTTGGGCCATTCAAGACCTACTACAACCACGCACTGGATGGCTGGATGCGGTCTAATCCTGGAAAAACAATGAGCATATACCAGATCCCAGGATGTGTAAATGAGGCCTTCCTATCAGTCATGACACCTCGGAATATTATCTCCGGATTCAGGTCCACAGGGATTTTTCCATACAGTAGAGATATTTTCTTTGATGCAAACTTGGAGCCATCTATGCTGTCTGACAGGCCGAACCCAGAGCTACCGTCTGCTGCTGATAGTTAGTAATAGTTAGTAGGCCTAACTGTTTTCTCAGATGGCTGAACTTACATGCCCTAAAATGAGGCAAATTGAGCCACAAAACCAAGTTTTTTTTGGGACTCCATATTTTTTTTTGTCTATTTCAGTTAGACACACTGCTAAGGTTTCAATTGATGGTACACATCCTGAAATTGTGGTGTATGCATTAGTTTTATTCCTGTCTCATATTCTTTTGGCTATAGGTCGACTTGAGTAAAAAAACGGCTCATCTTACCCCACCCTCCCTACCCCGAGACCACAGGGCTGATGAAAGAAACAACTTTTCAGGAGTTAATTCGGTTGTAGAATGCGGTCGAAACTCCTGTATTTTATCGAACTGTGTGTACAGAACAGGATTAAGCACTAAAAGGTGAACTGACAACCGAATTTAGCTGCAGTGTGTACGTGGCTAAAGAAATAAAAGATAATTGGCACGTGTAATTTCGTTGGATTTACCCAATTCAGCTAGGTTCTTTCTACACAAAGTTTTTTGTTGAGATTACATCGTAATATTAAGTTAAGAAAACAGTTTGTCCCTGACAATCAATTTCCTTTACTATTCTAGTTTCATGTCTCTTGTGGCATTTCACATAATTACATGATTAAAACTCAAATTAAAATCTCATGTATATTTACTTATTTATTTAGTAAGTATCCATGTAGATAACATAACATGAGATTTGCTTTGGTCCTAATTATTCTGAAAGGGTTTATTTTGTAACGATGACCAGCTGAGTGTTCATTATTATATTATTTGACCACAGAATGTTGTGACTGATCAGATTTCAGAGAGCTATGCAATAAAACATGGTAATTAAATTGCAAATATTTACGCAGTTAGTGAATTAATGAACTGTCCGTGTCGAATGGTGTGCAAGGCACAGCCACACACAAAAACACACCACCCACCTTGACATTGCATCTGACTGTGCCCATTACACTTGTCCCTGCCAGCATGAAGACAATTAGCATTTATAGTGGCTGAAAGTTTCCCATATGCACCTGTTTTCCAACAGTCAATCTCATCTCTCATCCATTTAAACATTTCTTTTTAAGAGATGAATATTGTTCTCATTTGGCACAATGAGTCTGTGTCAGGGTTTTAGAGCTAAACCTTTCAGAGAGAATCTAAGCTTAGAAACAGGTTCAAAACGGGGATTAAGTTACTTCTCAGGCAGAGGAAAGATATTAAAATAGTAAGCAATGAGGGTGACGCACAGCCAAAACAAGCGATTAACAAGCAACAGGGATGATTTCCTAAAATCTGTTAGGCCTTTGGATAGACGTGTCAAAAGGGTTTGCTGGCATGAGTTTGGTATGTACGTGGGTGATTGTATGTAGTTACTGTAGCTGTAGTATGGGGACAAATTTGGCCTCAAAAGTGAGCTAAATCTGACATAACCTCCTTTTAGAGACATCACCTTTTTATACAGTAAAACAATAAATGTCTTTGGTGTCCCCATTTAGATAGCTTTAGATTGATAAATTCTCATATACAGTGGAAATAAAAAGTCTACACACCTCTGTTAAAACAGCACGTTTTGAAAGATAAATCATATCAGACTTTTTGCACCTTTAATGTAAAAATGACAACCTATTCAATGCTACTGAAAACCAAAGTGACACATTTCAGAGAAAAAATATAAAAATTAAAAACTTAGAATAACTTAACTGCATAAATGTGCGCACCCTTTTATAACTGGGTATGTAGCTGTGTTCAGAATCAACCAGTCATCAAGCTTATGTGAAATAGTACACACCTGTCTTCATCTGAAGTGACTCTTGTGCTGTTCTTGTAGGATTTTTCTGACATCTTCTTGGTTGCATGCTACTACAAGAGCCATGGGCCACAAAGAGCTTACAAAGCATCAATGGGATCTCATTGTTGAAAGATATCGCTCAGGTGAGGGCTACAAAATATTTTCCAAGGCATTAGATATACCATGGACACAGTGAAGACAGTCATCAATAAGTGGAGAAAGTATGGCACAACAGTGACATTATCAAGAACAGGATGTACCTCCAAAATTTATGAGAAGACAAAGAGAAAACCGGTCAGGGAGGCTTTCAAGAGACCTACAGCAACATTAAAGGAGATGCAGCTCTTTCTGGCAAGTACTGGTTGCTCCCTACATGTGACAACTATCTCCCGAATTCTTCATCTGTCTGGGCTATGGGGCAGGGTGGCAAAACGCAAGCCTTTTCTGATGAAAAAAACCCCAAAACATTCAAGACCGCAAAAACCTATATCCAATCTCCCAAAACCATGTGGAAAAATGTGTTATGGTCTGATGAGGCCAATATTTAACTTTTTGCCCAAAATTGTAAAAGGTATGTTTAGCGCAAAAACAACACAGCACATCAGCAAAAGAACACCATACCCACGGTGAAGCATGGTGGTGGCAGCATCATGCTTTGGGGCTGCTTTTCTTCAGCTGGAACTGGGGCTTTAGTGAAGGTGGAGGGAACATGAATAGCAGCAAGTGCCAGTCAATTTTGGCACAGAACCTTCTGGCATCTGCTAGAAAGCTGAAAATGAAGAGATCTTTCACCTTTCAGCATGACAATGATCCAAAGCACACATCCAAATCAACAAAAGAATGGCTTCAACAAAAAAAGATTAATGTTTTGGAATGGCCCAGCTAGAGCCGAGACTTGAATTCTATAGAAAATCTGTGGGGGTACATGAAGAGGGCCGTACACAGGAGATGCCCTTGCAATTTGACAGATCTGGAACATTTTTGCAAAGAAGAGTGGTAAAATATACCCAAGTCAAGATGTGCCAATCTAATAGACTCTTATCCAAACAGACTGAGTGCTGTAATAAAATCAAAGGGTGCTTCAACTAAGTTTTAGTTCAGGATGTGCACACTTATGCAGTTAGGTTATTCTAATTAACCATTTCTCTGAAATGTGTCACTTTGGTTTTCAGTGGCATTGCATAGGTTGTAATTTTTACATTAAAGGTGCAAAAAGTCTGATATAATTTATCTTTGTATAATTTTTTACATTAAAAAAAACTGCTGTTTTAACAGGGGTGTGTAGACTTTTTATATCCACTGTATTACAGTTCTCCCTGGATTCTCAAATTCAACAGATAAAATATACATGCTGGAGAAATCAAATCTGGAGAGGGAACCTTAAAAAGAGGCCACTGCTGATTTGTGATTTGTCTTTCTGCCAGTGGGTCCATTACACCTCTCTCTCCCCACCATATGCTAAATATTAATTCAGTCTTAATCTTTGCAATCTGTCAAAATACTTTAAACAAGCATAAACGCTAAAATCAAGCTTTTCTTCCAATTAATTGCCATAAAACCAGATCTGGCAGCTTTTGGGTTCTATCCTGGAAGTATTTATAAAAGCTACCCGCAGCATTAAGAAAATCTGCTTTTGAACAAAAGGATTACATTTCAGATGCAGGTCATACTCTGTGTGACTATATGATCATATTTATGGACCAAAATCAAGTCTAATGTCCAAAATGCTTTTAAAATGTGTTTTATTTTTATGGAAGATGAAATCCAGAGTTAGCTTCCAAAACTGCAACCTTGTGCTCAACCTAATTATTTTATTAAATGTGCACTAACTAATGGCATAGGCTGTATCAGAATGGAATACCAGTGTACTGCTTACTGTATACTGCACAGTATACACTAAATACTGCCAGCTATTTTTTTTTTTTTTTTTAATAGTACAGGGATGATTATGCACAAAAAAATATTATTAGTAGTACATTATTGTCACATGAACTCATTATGAACATATGTATACCTGTAATGCCACCTGTATAAAACCTGATATGCTATTTTCTAAAGCCTGTGCATCATTAACATAAGCAAAATTTTGTCGAAAATCCTATTGTCTGCAATGTACTAGATGTCTGCTGCCACCTGGTGGACGTTTCCGGGCATTTCTTGATGGAAAAATATTTTTACAAATTTTCCAAAAACTTCTGCTTTTGGATTGCATGCACTCGTGTTTTTTATGTGAAATCATTATTAATAAAGGAAAAGTGACAGTAATGATTATATATTATATACTTTAAAATGAGTATTTGCTGAATATAAGCAACTTGTGCTTGGTTAAATTTTTTTATATTATTTTATTGAAAAATCCCATTGAAATCCATGCATTAAATATGATACAACAGGCTTTTGAGGTATATCTCTCAGTCACCATTGCAATCCATTCATGCCCACCACAAAAAAATTAATTCTGAAAATTCTGACATATACTTTTTATAAGATATATTTAACATGTGAACAAATATTTCTGTGTATTTTCATATATGCAGCCTGCTCTGTCATTATAAAGATCTCATTATTTTACATTACAAGCTATTATGATGTCATCTTACCATAAGTTCCTGAGACCCAGCGAAAAAAGTTTTACGATTTTTCCTTTTTTAAATGTCAATATAGTGTTTGGTGCATAAAATACATCAGATGAAAATTTTTATTGAAAAAAGAATATTTTATTAATATTGTATTTGATGTGCTGAATTGAACTGTGATACATTTCAATCTATATTTACAGAAAAAGGAGAGGAAGTTGTCATGGCCAAACTCTCAAATATTTGGTGTCTCTGAAAAGCCCAGGGAGTCTTCTGATAATACCCCAAGATTTGCCACTGTAGCATGTATGGGCTGAGAAAAAAATAAATAACAAATGTCCTACACAAAAATGAATTGCTGTGCCTCAGGATAATGACCTTTAAAGCCTAAAGTATCAAATATGATCCATTATTATTAGTATTATTATTATTTTATATAGTTTGTCTAATAGTACTAAAAAAAAAGTTAAAAAAAATAAGAAATTGAATTTTCTGACAATTCTTTCAAATTTCAGGTTAAAGGTTTCAGGTTAATTTAAAAAGCAGCACCCAGTCATCATTTTGCAAATAAAAAGTGCTTTTGCATTATTTAATCTAATTTTTGAGCAACATTTATTTTATCAATCCAATTAAAAAATGGGTCAGCGTTTAAAATTGTGACTGATTTTGCTTTATTCATGACACTGAAAATGGACGATCATGTCAAGCACAATGCATTGTTGGTATATGTGCACCTTTGGCAAGCACTGATGATTCAGTGTTTGTCAGGATTATCTCTTCTCATCTCTCTTCCCTCAATGTTGACAGACCTCACAAACATAAATAACTGCTGTCTCTTCCTACGCTGCTGGAGAAGTGATGTTTCTGTATGCGTATGATGATGAGAAGCTACAGAGTATTGTCTGTGTGCATATGTGTGTATGAAACATCTGCAAGCAAATGTAGCCAGCAGATGCTGAAATAGGAAATGTTCGATTTGCAAATCATATTTTGTCTACTTTTAGGGGTTGGATCTGATCCTAAACTTGACGAAACCTAACACACACTTTCAAAGCAAGCACACACTCTATAGAAAGGTCACCACGTAATTCTCCTTATAAGTTTTTCACTTGAGCTGTAACTCTGCTGACACTGAACTGATAGGCCTATTATTAGTATATGTTGTGAAGGTTTAAGAGGCAACCAGAAAAATGTTTACACAGCTTAATTACAGGACTTGGTTCACCCTTGACAGGGACCTGACTTAGAAATAAAGTACCAGAAATAGCTAAACAACAACATACTGTTTCGGTTTTAAGTATAACTGATAAAATTCAAAGTCTGTTTAAGTTTGCACAGAAACAATTGGCAAAAACTAAAACCAGGGCTCGAGTTGAGGGGGGATGTGAGGGGATGCCATCCCCCTTGTTTCAAGAAATACCAAAAACCATTACCCTTGTAAAACCACCATCTCCCTTACCATTCCCTTTAGATTAATTGTGTCATGTATTACTTAGAACTAATCATGCAAGTAAAATATTAAATTCTCTACGTTTCATAAGCATCAGACTTTCATTTCAACACGTTTGGGGTTGCCAGATTTCAAGAGTTGAAATCCTCCAATCAGATATTTACACTTACACTGTTTGGAAATATTTTGCCAGTGTGACACTTTAGTTGTGCAATCTGGCAACCATAAGCACGTGAGCTCTCTATCCACCGCAAAAGGCGCCGGTGTTCTGAAAGCACCGGCAAGCAGGTGTGTCGGAGTTTAGCGATGGGTTGAGTTATATTTGCTAAACATAATATACATTTTTACAGTTAATTATACGGTAAAATCTTACTTTTTACATGTAAAAATTTTCATTTTTACAACATTGTACTGTAAAATTACATGAATTGTCTTTTTAAATATATTATCATTTATTACCATATATTTTAATGTAACTACCCATTTACCAGTTACATATTTTTTTACTGTAGCATTTTTGCAGTTTTTCCGTTAAAATTACTGATATTTTTTACAGTGTAGCCAACCTGCCATCATCATTGAATTCTCACACTCTCTCTGACAGAGAACAGCCATTACAGCCTCAAAATGAGGGAGAAGCCTACAGACCATCGCAAAAGTCTTCTTGATATTTAACTCTGCTGGTTCATATGCTACTGAATGCAATGCAGCCAATACTCCAATACTGAGAATCTATTCTTCTGTCCCTTAAGTTTCACACAGGCGAAAGTAGTCACTGTGTCATATGACTTACACACAACAAAGCGTCACAGTGTCAGCTACTAGCCTGAGGACGCCTCAGGAGACCCATGTCACAGCTTGCCTCAGAGACATGAGCTCTGTTCTAAAAGCTACTGAGCTACCTTGCTATCTACTGTCTACATAGGAAGCTGCCTTCTAAGTCAGGATCCTAACTGAAATGGAACTTCATAAATGACTGATTTGAAACACTCTGCACCACACAACTATTTTAGCACTTCTCACATAAAGCACACTAGAGATATGGCTCACAATTGAATTCAACAGAGTTTGGGGATAGCATATTGCTAAGCTAATGCCATGATCATCTAATAAGCATAACAAACACATAGCACACATAAATAATTTTCAGTATTGAATGAAATGTAAGTGGGGATGGTATTCTTTTCACTGTAGGCCTTGTTGACCCCTCTCCAAACATAGCACTTATGGTTGTGACCATAAAGCTCTATTTTGGTCTTGTCACTCCAAATTACAGTGTGCCAGAAGCTGTGAGGCGTGTCAAGGTGTTGTCGGGCATATTGTAACCAGGCTTTTTTGTGGCATTGGCGCAGTAAAGGCTTCTTTCTGGCAACTCGACCATGCATCGTCATATTGTGCTCCTTGAAACAACCACACCGTCTTTTTCCAGAGCAGCCTGTATTTCTCCTGAGGTTACCTGTGGGTTATTCCTTGTATCCTGAACAATTCTTCTGGCAGTTGTGGCTGAAATCTTTCTTGGTCTACCTGACATGGGCTTGGTATCAAGAGATCCCTGAATTTTCCACTTCTTAATAAGTGATTGAACAGTACTGACTGGCATTTTCAAGGCTTTGGATATCTTTTTATATCCTTTTCCATCTTTATAAAGTTCCATTACCTTGTTACACAGGTCTTTTTACAGTTCTTTTCAGCTCCCCATGGCTCAGTATCTAGCCTGCTCAGTGCATCCACGTGAGAGCTAACAAACTCATTGACTATTTATACACAGACACTAATTGCAATTTAAAAAGCCACAGGTGTGGGAAATTAACCATTAATTGCCATTTAAACCTGTGTGTGTCACCTTGTGTGTCTGTAACAAGGCCAAACATTCAAGGGTATGTAAACTTTTGATCAGGGCCATTTGGGTGATTTCTGTTATAATTATGATTTAAAAAGGAGCCAGACAACTATGTGATAATAAATGGCTTCATATGATCACTATCCTTAAATAAAAGACAGTTTTCCTGCATCATTCATATTTTCAAAATCAATGCCAAAATTTCACAATTTCTGCCAGGGTATGTAAACTTTTGAGTACAACTGTATATTTATATACACCAATCAGCCACAACATTAAAACCACCTGCCTAATATTGTGTAGGTCCCCCTTGTGCCAGTCAAAGCAGCGCCAACCCGCATCTCAGAGTAGCAATCTGAGATGCTATTCTTCTCACCACAATTGTACAGAGTGGTTAACTGAGTTACCGTGGAGATTGTCAGTTCGAACCAGTCTGGCCAATCTCTGTTGACCTCTCTCATCAACAAGGCTTTTCCATCCACAGAACTGGCACTCACTGTATGTTTTTTGTTTTTGGCACCATTCGGGGTAAATTCTAGAGACTGTTGTGCGTGAAAATCCCAGGAGATCAGCAGTTACAGAAATACACAAACCAGCCCGTCTGGCACCAACAATCATGTCACGGTCCAAATCACTGAGATCATGACCCGTATCTGCTTAATCTATTTGATTGCTTTTCTCTTTTCTTTGAAATTGAATGTAGTCAGATGATGTTACTTTTATGTTGTAATATTTAGATTAGTTTATTGATTCAGGGTCCCCAAGGTCATAGAAAACCTGGAAACATCAGCAAATTTTTTAATTGTGATTTCAAGACCTGGCAAAGTAATACAAATTTATAAAAATATTTTTTTATAGTGAAAAATGGAATATGGAATACTTTTCAAGCTATGTTCAGCTCTGAAATATTTTATTGGCACATTGTACGCTTGTACTATTATTGTATTCCAAGTACCCTGTATGTACAGTGCATCCGGAAAGTATTCACAGCGCTTCACTTTTTCCACATTTTGTTATGTTACAGCCTTATTCCAAAATGGATTAAATTCATTTTCCTCAATTCTACAAACAACACCCCAAAATGACAATGTGAAAGAAGTTTGTTTGAAATCTTTGCAAATTTATTAAAAAAAAAAAAAAAAACGATAAATAAAAATAAAATCACATGTACATAAGTATTCACAGCCTTTGCTCAATACTTTGTTGAAGCACCTTTGGCACCAATTACAGCCACAAGTCTTTTTGATTATGATGCTACAAGCTTGGCACACCTATTTTTGGACAGTTTCCCCCATTCTTCTTTGCAGGACCTCTCAAGCTCCATCAGGTTGGATGGGGAGCATCGGTGCACAGCCATTTTCAGATCTCTCCAGAGATGTTCAATCGGGTTCAAGTCTGGGTTCTGACTGGGCCACTCAAGGACATTCACAGAGTTGTCCCGGAGCCACTCCTTTGTTATCTTGGCTGTGTGCTTAGGGTCATTGTCCTGTTGGAAGATGAACCTTCGCACCAGTCTGAGGTCCAGAGCGCTCTGGAGCAAGTTTTCATCAAGGATGTCTCTGTACATGCCACTGAAAAACATCCCCACAGCATGATGCTGCCACCACCATGCTTCACTGTAGGGATGGTATTGGCCAGGTGATGAGCGGTGCCTGGTTTCCTCCAGACATGATGCTTGCCATTCAGGCCAAAGAGTTCAATCTTTGTTTCTCATGTTCTGAGAGTCCTTCAGGTGCCTTCTGGAAAACTCCAGGCAGGCTGTCATGTGCCTTTTACTGAGGAGTGGCTTCCGTCTGGCCACTCTAACATACAGGCCTGATTGGTGGAGTGCTGCAGAGATGGTTGTTCTTCTGGAAGTTTCTCCTCTCTCCACAGAGAAATGTTGGAGCTCTGTCAGAGTGACCATCGGGTTCTTGGTCACCTCCCTGACTAAGGCCCTTCTCCCCCGATCGCTCAGTTTGGCCAGGCGGCCAGCTCTAGTAAGAGTCCTGGTGGTTCCAAACTTCTTCCATTTATGGATGATGGAGGCCTCTGTGCTCATTGGGACCCTCAGTGCTGCAGAAATGTTTCTGTACTCTTCGCCAGATCTGTGCCTCGATACAATCCTGTCTCGGAGGTCTACAGACAATTCCTTGGACTTCATGGCTTGGTTTGTGCTCTGACATGCACTGTTAACTGTGGGACCTTATATAGACAGGTGTGTGCCTTTCCAAATCATGTCCAATCAACTGAATTTACCACAGGTGGACTCCAATCAAGTTGTAGAAACATCTCAAGGATGATCAGTGGAAACAGGATGCACCTGAGCTCAATTTTGAGTGTCATGGCAAAGGCTAACTTAAACTTTTCGTTTTTTATTTTTAATAAATTTGCAAAGATCTCAAACAAACTTCTTTCACGTTGTCATTATGGGGTATTGTTTGTAGAATTTTGAGGAAAATAATGAATTTAATCCATTTTGGAATAAGGCTGTAACATAACAAAATGTGGAAAAAGTGAAGCGCTGTGAATACTTTCCGGATGCACTGTACATGTATTTAATGTGTTTTCTATCTTAAGTAGTTTATTTTTCTTGCTTAAGACACATTAGGGGAAGTATTTAAAGGTGCTGTAAGCGATTTTTTCATGGAAAGGTGTGCAAAATTTTCCTACTCCCTGAAAGATATTAATGAAATAAGTGTTGTAAGACATCTCACTGGTCTCTGTGACAGCACTAGACTCAGTAAACAGCAAATAAAAATATGTCCACGGGCCACGAACAATGACGCTTTCGACCTGTCAATCATTTTGCGCATTCTCATAGTATTCTAGTTGCAGCAAATTATTGAGGCTTAATGCCATTTTTAAGCCATGTTGTTCATAACAGTTGTCAGTTGAGGGTGCCATTTTGCTGCTGTTGTTTTAAACAACCGCCTCTGCTCAGTGTCGGTCTCAATAAAGCTAATTTGGTATCTTTGGAGTGCAGGGTTTTGGAAAGAGTGATGTGGATAATTCAACGGCTAAGTCTCGTGGAAGTAGAATGGCTGAAATCGCTTACAGCACTTTTAAAGAATACTATAAATGCATTTTAAAAAATGCAGAATTTAATCGTTAATCAAATCAGATTGAATCGTTTTGAATTTGAAATGAATCGAATACCTTTGAATCGTGAATCGAACCGATTCACTTTCAACCCAAAGATTCACACCCCTAATTAGCAAGGACATCTGCCATGCACCTTGCAAACTTTGTCAAATCTAGCAATTATCTTTTTTTCTCCTAAGCACCTATTTTAGCCTATTTATATCCTGCTAACTTTTAAATGTACTTAAAACACCTAATGCATCTAACAAATTATTTTTTTATTTTTTTTTTTACTTTTAAAAGACTTAACTCCTATCATTTGAGCATATCTGAGGCTGAGAAAAAAATAGTGCGACTTTTTAGTTTTAGTTCAAGTTATATTTCAAGATTTACTTTATATTAATGACACCTCACATTTGTAATATTTCCAGCAGCAGCTGGTCAGAGGAGGCAAGGGAGGTGAAGCCTCCTCAAGAATATATTAAAAATAAACATTGTTTTAATCAGTTTACAAACTAACATACACAACTCAGATGCCTTTAAATGGAAAAAAAAATATGTTCTTCTATTTATTTTACATTCATGCGTGGTAGACAGGTGAGTTTAAATTACTGTATGAGTCGATATGAATGCCAGAGGAGGCTGATGGCATACAGCCTCCTCTCATTAGTAAACTGACCAATAAAAATGGATATTCAAATGCTGCAACGTCATCTGCTTCCATTCAAAAAGCATCCAAAAAAGGCCAAAAGTAGGCAAAATAAAATTACCAATAACCAATCATTATCAGAGGTAAGTCAGCTTTAAGTATCACATTTTGCTTCATCAAGTCTGCTTGTGGATAACGTGAAAGGTGAAGAGAAACTTGCAAAATATAGATGGAATAAAAGTTATTGGAAGATCTAAAAACATATGAAAGACTGAACGACATGATCATATATTTATTTTACCAGTGAAGCAGTGGAGGATGGAGTTCATCTTCTCATACAGTACAGTAGCCTATTAGGTGAGTAGATGTTACTGTACATGGAATGGGGCCCTCCATTCATTTATAAATGTTTGCATTGATTGTAGTCTGTAGCTGGTGCTGTATCATTTGTTCCATTCCTTTGTTGTATTTACAAGCGTTGAGATGATGATCGGAAAGAATATAAAATTCCGTCACAAACTGCCACTGAATATTTCAACTTTTATAATAATGTACCATGTATCATATTCCAATATTTCATCAAAGGATGGCCTCATGTCCACAGAGGTCTGGGTTAAGCCCAGAATGTCCACTGACCCTAGAACCACCACTGATCACCATCAAGCTTAGAAAAGCTTTTTGTGCAAATGCCTGTCCCAAAAATATCTAATCACATATTTTTTACTAATGGTGTAACATGTGACCTTCAAATACTAAAACCTCCAGGTCAACAACAGTGGAATCTTTAACCAGATCTTTAACCAATTTTAGAAATAGCACACCTAATTGAATTTGTGTTCCACAAAATTCACCACAATTAAATCAAAGTTCATTTTAAATTAAACATCCTCAAATATGCCAAGCCCAGTCCCATTGAACTGTAGAGCAGAGAAGCACTGTGGACCAGTGGTGGTGCTATAATACCCCTCCTATAATATTTTGGTCCCTAGATATGGCTCAGGTCACTCCTTTAATATAAGCCTATGGGATTTCCTCACAACCAGGAGAAAAGTTTAGTCATAAGTCTCAGAAGTCTGATCATTTAGAATAGTAATAGCTGTAAACTGTAAAGTCTCCTCTAAAACACCCCATACAGCTAAACTCTCCAGAACTGCAGTTGGGGGTGGTCTATCTGAGTGTGGGTCAGACTAGGCCAGTGTGTGTGTGTATGTGTGTTAGAGAAGTAAAGTGAAGACTGCTATATTCACTCTCTCTGTAGGGAGTGGATATCCTGCAGCCATTTCTCTCTTGGCCTGCTTTGTGTGGACTATGTACCCAGAGTCATGGGCGACAGGGCACTCAGAGATGCAGAATTAGGCCAGAAAGGAGATGTAAGGACAGATGTGATCTCAGTGTTCTTTCTTTCTTTCTTTCTTTCTGATAATTTGGATTAATATTAAAGCCTATGTAAAACATGGTAAACAAAGGAGAGTGAGCATATGACTCACCAGTAATGAGGCCATCACAGCATACTTCTATGGAATCAGAAGAACAGTCGCTAAACTCGTCTAGAGATATAACGTCTTCCTGAATCTTCAGCCTGTGTAACACAAAATGAAAATGATGAGAAAATTAGAAGCAGTGCTTCATAAACAAAAACCACCTCAGCTCATAGGAAACATTAATTGAACATTCATACTCTCTTTTACAGGCTACTACACACAAACTACTTGCTACTGGTAAGACAAACATTTTTGTATCTCTTAATCATTGTTTAAAAGTATAGTGCACTCAAAAAGTTTCTCCACACAAAATTATTTTTTGTGTTAACTTTCTTTAAAAGTTTAGGTGACTAATCCTGTTTTGGAAAGTAACAATCTAATAATTCCCTACATATTATTTCATGTTTAACTTATAATTCTTGGTACTTTTCCAGTAAATGTTCATAACAATCTTTTTTTGCAGTTATGTCACTGTAACGGCTGGTTTATATTCAGTTACGCTAGCATGCCAGTCACCCTGATGCCAGAGTATCCTGTGCCCACACAGCATCCACTGCCCTGAGTCATTAGAGCACATAATTCAGAGTGTGTTCAAACTGTTAGAAGAAGCTTTTTATGCCCTAGAATTCCCAGCAGGCATACACAGAGCACGAGAGACAGAGTCTCTGAAGGCGAGACAGAAACTTATACCGCATGACTGATTCAGCGCTGGAAAGATTACGAGAGTAAAAAGGAGGCTAATCTGTCAGTGTAAGTGATGGACTGTCATGTATGTCAAAGGCAGATAAAATGGGAAAAGAAAGAGTGAGAGAGACAACTGAATAGAGAAAAGATAGAGAAAGAGACAGGCAGAGACAGAAGTGAAGATAGAAGACAAAAAGACAGAAAGAGTGAAGACAAATTATACTAGCTGAAATGTAATGCTGGCAAGGATGCAAACAAAACCTAATTTCTCCCCATCTGTTCCATCAATTAATTTCTCAGTTAAGTACACCTATGAAACATCCATACTGAGAAAAACAGCATAGTTGGTCACAAGCATTTGCTATGTTTTGGTCCCTGGTGCACTGATGTCCCTAGCAGGCTTCTTAACTAGCTTAACCAGCAAGACATCCTTGGTCAATCTGCTTCACCAGAAAGACCATGATGGACATACAGCTTCATCAGCTTACATCATCTTTATCAAGTTTTGTTGGCGAACAGCATGGCTATGCTGATCCACATGCTAGACCAGCACCAACTAAGCACTAACCAGCATAAATTAGCATGGGCTGCATTTCCCAAAAGCATCGTAAGATTAAGATGATTGTAGAGACCACTGGCGCCAGTGGTCTCTACAATCAACTTAAGCTTGCAATGCTTTTGTGAAGCACTGCCCTGGTATTTTCTGGTGCTGGTCTAAGCTGGTCTTTTCTGCAAGGCTATTAACCTTAAATGTAATTAATGTAACTTACCTGTATCTGAATGGTGCCACAGCAGCCATATTGACCTTTGGTGTCTGTTTGGTTTTGAGCAGCTCAGCGCTAGATGCTTCCTGTTTCAGGGCGTCCACATTGCCCTCTGGAACTGGTCTCTGTGGGACCTCTGGACTGAGGTCATCTGGAGTGCACATCTCCTCATCTGAGAAGCTACTGGAGGCACTGTTCTGCAAAGAAACTCTATCTCTTCGGACTCTGAGAAGACCTGTATCTGTGTTAGTGGATCCAGGCCTCAGATTTTTGTTACTAAATCTGAATGAATGGATTCCTGTTTTGCTTTGACTGCTACCGGAAGCAACACTCTCCTCAAGACATTTGGGTTCTGAGATCAAGCGGTTACCATTGTCCATTCTTCCAGTCTGAGACTGTAAGCTTCCACTCTGGATGTTCTTGTTGACGTTGGACCGGAGGTCTAGCAAACTCTCTGACTTAAACCCATCTACAGCACCCTTAGAAAACTGAGACTCTTTCCGCCGAACTTGAGGACTGCTTTGGGCTGATCTTGAGTCTCGGGTTTGCATTTGAGGATTCATGGTAGAACGCTGACTAGGTGGACTGCCTCTCAGAAGCATATGCTGGTTTCTTAGGGTAGTGTCCCTCAAAAAGTCTCTAGAGGAGACAGCAGTAGAGTTAGTACAAGAGGTTCTGTTGCTAACAGGGACAAGTGTAGACGCTCTCGGCAGGCCACTGCAGGTGCTTTTGGGCTCAGGTTTTGGGGAGGGTAGTCTGGTTCTATGCATAGGGATGGCAGAACCCGTCTGGCCCCGTGGAAGACTCTTCACGTTCACTCCTCCACTCATTGTGGAACTAAGTTAGATGCTGAGGAAAAAAGGGAACAGACACCACAATGGCCTGAATCAGAGCATGTTGATATTCTATTTTTAAACAGTAACATGTTTTTAAAGATTGACCCTGAATGACATGCACACACACACAAACGCTTGTATCCTATCAACAGCCAGAGGTCTGTTGATGAAAAACAAAACAAGACAGTTTCAACTTGAGCAAAAGCCAAGATAAAGTTTTGCCCATACAAAATATACCAAGGGAGAGACTTCTAAATGTGAGACATTAGTTAGAACATTGTAAAAATGGTAAAAGTGTTCTAAATATAGTTTGCATACTACAAATGTAGTAAATCTTGGTTAAAAGACTAGCTGGTTACCAGTATGTTGTGTTTTGAATGCTAGTCTGCAGCAAGGTATGCTGCATTAACCAGCTTGGACCAGCATGGATATTCATGCTGTATTAGGCTATATTTATTGAAAGTATGGAACATAATTATGGGGAACTTCCAAGCCGATCTAATGAGAAGTCGTAATAATAATAATGATACTAGATAGCAAAATCATATGAGTACAGAAACTTACGATTGTTAAGGAAAAATAAACGAACCAATGAATGTTGTTGTTGTGATTTTTGTTGCGAAGTTTAACAGCTCAAACAAACCCAACTATAAAGTCTAACCCCTTACCCAAACCCTAAACACAATTCTGATTTTAATAGGGAAAAAAATTGCTTTGTAAAACAGAAGACAGACAATATCGGGATTTGCAACAAGATGAGGGAATACGAAAAGTCAGTCTTAAAATAATTTCTGTTTTATGAACAAAGTCTTATATTATATTGTAATTTCGCCATCTTGTACGAATTATTACGAGTTATCATGAGACTATGTTGGGGATCTCAGTTGCTACTCTAAGCAAATAATAGCCTAAATCTTTGGGGATCAGCTGACAAAAAGTTTGGGAACCCCTGACAAACAGTGTCAAAGAAAGAAAACGGAAGACTCTAGAGGGACCAACTCTATGTAAATTGTACAGGTGTTCTAAACTCCCTCCTGTTGCATTCAAACGCAAATGACATGGGCAGTTTAACCAGATCTGGGCAAATCTGCTCAAGAGCTTGTCTGAGACTTATGGCTAGCTCTTGCCAAGGGAAAAGATTTGGCACAACTGCTTAAGAGTCTTTTGAAAGAACACAAGAAAAAAGAGACTTATTATTAGAAATACTTGATTTAGTGTCAAAATGAGTGATTATATCAATCTCATTTTGTTAAAACAACAAAACTCTCTCCTAATACTTTAAAGTTCCATCTGGTCACCAAAACAAATTCTAATAGTAAGTCATGGTGACATGCACTGTGGTTTAGTCAAAGACCTTTATACTCCTGCCAGTTCAGTTGGTCTGCCAAATATACTGTATTTGTCACTGCTCAAATGCCCCTAAAGTCTTTCATCCGACCACTCAGACAGGCCAAGATGGCCCAAAAAAATCACTGTGTACCAGTCCCATGGTAACTATTGACCTCTAATGAACGCACAACACAGGTTTACAGGCCAATCCCAGTCCATCAAATTCAGGGCCCTGCAAGCCACACATTTTCATTTGAAGGTGGCAGTTATCCTAATTCTCTCAAATCAGAGTCAGAGCCAGGGTTACCATTCAGACATTGTAGGACACCGCACGAGAGGTAGAATACAAGCCGAGTCATTTGTGGTCTGAATCAAAGCCACAAAACAGTGTCAAATTGAAGAAATGGAGTAACACAATAGCTCTGCATTAAGGTTTAAGCTCTTTCAACTGTTTAACATGAGACTTGAGAATGATCGATTTTCGTACAAACTACAGGTAGGCAGTGAAAAGGTCATAACACAGTCTATTTTCTCAACTGATATACTGACATTTTTTTATTTTTATGCCTCTAATTGAAAATGAACATTGGCCATTTATTTAGAGCAAATTTTCATCACAACCACTTTCAAATTCTTTTGAGCGATACTCAAAATTTTGCTCTAATAAGATTAGGCATCTGCTCTCACCCACAGACATGTCACAGCATGGTAAGATCCACTGATATAAGACAGAACATTGGGTATGATGAAGGGATTTGCAAATACAATGTCACATAAAAATAAGGCCATTGTTTAACCACTGAATTTGTCCCACTTTAATCCAACAAATAAACATTAAAATATGCAGAAAATGAGCTTTTGAATTGAAAAGCACTGGAATCAACAGCATAATAGGTAGACCTAAAACTTAATTTATGCATCTCAGAATACTATGCATGAGGTTGTAAATACCTTGGATATACTGTGAAGCAATATATCAGAATTATTTTGTACAAGCCAGAATGATTGCTTAGAAAAAATAGCTTTAAAGAGCTACTTTAACACCCAAAAACCTATAATATCACCCCAAAACACCAAAAAGTTAAAAAGAGTGAGAGACTCAATATCAATTCAAAATCAATTCTCAGACCAATCATATGAGCACATCTAACAGCAACATGTAACCAAACTCATAATTTAATGATTTTTCTAACCTTTCACTGAACTGTGGTTGAACAAACCACGTGAATACACTCTTAAAAAAAAAAAAAAAAAAAAAAGCAAATTAAACTATTGTCCTCAAGCTAGCAATGTACAAAATACTCATGTGAGTAAAACAACAATAAAAAGTAACTGTAACTTTAATTGCGACATTGTGAATTGAAATGTGTCATTCATTTAATAAGGGGACACCAGGTCAACAATTGACTAAATCATCCACAATAACAAACACATATGAGGACACATGAAATAGAAGCAAAATCATAAATCCTCATCTTTACCTACACATACACTCTGCAACTGATGAAAGCAGTAACACAATGTTCCTCAATGTGTCATGAGCTCGTGCTTGAGTAGAAAGAGGCAGACAGGGAGACGAGGAGGAAGTGTGTCTACCATGTGTGTTCAGCAGTCACATGATCAACAAAACTCAAACTAAAGAACTCAGACAATTAAAGCATTAAAAAGTGTCAATTGAAAAGAGGCATACAATAAACTGATAGAAAAAAATAGCTTCTCCCAGTCCTATTATGCAATACAATTAATAATAAGTATCCAGAAAATATTTAAGAATGTACAATGGTAACCATATAGTTTCTGCTAAAATATTATTTTTACTTTAGTTATTGTTACTACTGTCAATCCATCAAATTCAAATTAAAGTTCAAATAGTGTAAGAATAGTGATATTGCTATGAAATGAAGTGCAGAATAAATGTGGAGGATATGTAGAGGACATAATTAGATAGAACATCACAGAAGACTCTTTAGTATGTTATCAATGAATGTGGAGCTACAAAACAGATAAAAAAAAAAAAAAGATTTCCCCCTAGAATCAATGTTTTCAGGAATGTCATATTCGAAATCCACATTGAAATTAATGACTGGTGAAGCCAGTTCTCTGTAAGCAATATTTACACAACATGTTTTAATGCAGTTAATAAAAAAGAAAATTTTATTAAATGACTTCTGTCATTGACATCTGGCCTTTCTTATAGGGGAATATACACTCATTGATACTGATAGACAGGACAGAAAATTTACTATAAGTCTTGCCTTGCCAGACATTTAACTAACGCCATGAAGTCTGGTCAACATCTTGTTCTGGTCAAGAACCGCCCACTTTGGTGACCTAAAGTTTGGAATAATGTACAGATTTTGCTCTTATGGAAAGAAATTTATACTTTTATTCACCAAAGTGGCATTCAACTGATCACAATGTATAGTCAGGACATTAATAATGTGAAAAATTACTATTACAATTTGAATTTTTTTTAAACTACTTCAAAGAGTTCTCATCAAAAAATCCTCAATGTGCAGCAATGACAACTTTACAGATCCTTGGCATTCTAGCTGTCGGTTTGTCCAGATACTCAGGTGACATTTCACCACACGCTTCCTGTAGCACTTGCCATAGACGTGGCTGTCTTGTCGGGCACTTCTCACGCACCTTACAGTCTAGCTGATCCCACAAAAGCTCAAAGGAGTCCATAACACTCTTTTCCAATTATCTGTTGTCCAATGTCTGTGTTTCTTTGCCCACTCTAACCATGTCTTTTTGTTTTTCTGTTTCAAAAGTGGCTTTTTCTTTGCAATTCTTCCCATAAGGCCTGCACCCCTGAGTCTTCTCTTTACTGTTGTACATGAAACTGGTGTTGAGCGGGTAGAATTCAATGAAGCTGTCAGCTGAGGACATGTGAGACGTCTATTTCTCCAACTAGAGACTCTGATGTACTTATCCTCTTGTTTAGTTGTACATCTGACCTTCCACATCTCTTTCTGTCCTTGTTAGAGCCAGTTGTCCTTTGTCTTTGAAGACTGTAGTGTACACCTTTGTATGAAATCCTCAGTTTTTTGGCAATTTCAAGCATTGTATAGCCTTCATTCCTCAAAACAATGATTGACTGATGAGTTTCTAAAGCTGCTTCTTTTTTGCCATTTTTGACCTAATATTGACCTTAAGACATGCCAGTCTATTGCATACTGTGACAACTCAAAAACAAACACAAAGACAATGTTAAGCTTCATTTAACAAACAAAATAGCTTTCAGCTGTGTTTGATATAATGGCAATCGATTTTCTAGTACCAAATTATCAATTTAGCATGATTACTCAAGGATAAGGTGTTGGAGTGATGGCTGCTGGAAATGGGGCCTGTCTAGATTTGATCAGAAATGACTTTTTCAAATAGTGATGGTGCTGTTTTTTACATCAGTAATGTCCTGACTATACTTTGTGATCAGCTGAATGCCACTTTGGTGAATTAAAGTACCGATTTCCTTCCGAAACAGCAAAATCTGTACATTATTCCAAACTTTTGGCCGCCAGTGTAGGTCTGTTACATGAAAAGTTACCAATAATAAAAAAATTGCAAAAACTCCAAAAATTGCACAGCAGTTGTCAGTCCGCAAAATTAGTGGAAATATGTGATTAGAATTTATGTCCATACAAAAGTAGTAAGGACTGATTTAGCCTGATCTAATGAAAAAGTAATGGCAGCATCTTTGCAAAATGATATTACATGGCTCTTTACACATCACAGCAGTTCCGGGGTGAATGTATGATTGCCGCTAAAAGTGAGTTAAAGTTTCTTCCAAACAGATGAGGTTTGTAGGGGTAGTGCTCTATCGAGTTTAAAATCAACAAAACCTACCTCCCTACTCTAATCTTTAAACCTAAACCTAAGCAAATGTGAGATGAAAAACACAATTGCTGAAGCAATCACACCATTTTGTGGTGCTTCTGTGACACTTTCGGCTCATGTGCCATCTTGTGTGCTCTTCAGGACTCATATCCTGGTCCTTTACATCACAAGTGCAACGCTCCAAGAGTTGAACTACCACAGAATTTGATCACACACAAACAAGCACATAAATGTAGTTGGTCATGTAATGCAAACATTAAAATGTATCACCTTACAAGTCATGCGCTTTAGTAAAAGTGTTTTGATGTCATGAGAAATGTGAGGAACAGGGCGAAAAAATAAGTATTATGTATTGTTTTATGCATAAGTATTATTAACATGTCTGATGCAATAAAGTCACTCCCCTGTATCTCTCGCTCCAAAAATGAAACGTGCTTCACAGTGAAATGTATGTATTAAATATATTACGATTAATATATTATACCTGCATATTAAGATATTATAAGATAGTTTATTTCAGAGATCGGGGAACCTTTTATATTTTGAGCAGCACATTAAAGGATTGGTTCACCCAAAAATGAAAATTCTCTCATGATTGACACCTTAAAGCCATCCAAGATGTGTATATCTTTCCTTCTTCAGCAGAACCGAAATGAAGATTTTTATAAACACATTTCAGCTTTGTTCGTCCATATAATGAAAGTGAAAAGGTGTTTGATGGTCCAAAAGGCATATTTAGGCAGCATAAAATTAATCCACATGACTCCAGTCAATCAATGAATATCTTCTGAGCTAAATCGATAGGTTTGTGTAAGAAACAAAACGATCATTAAAACTTTATTAACTTTTAAAAAGTGCATCCTTCTACCAGTCGACCCATCACGGAGCTCTCACGTGACGTAAGCGCAGTGGCGCGTTCACGCGAGAAGTCGGAAGCGCATGCTTTGTTTACAACAGAGGAACGAACGTCATGCGAGAGTTAGTTCATTTCAAACGGCAATACAGTGGTGGGCTGAAGCAATGATTTAAAGTTAAAAATGTTTTAATTATTGTTTTGTTTCTTACACAAACGTATCGATTTGCTTTAGAAGACATTCATTGATCAACTGGAGTCATGTGGATTACTTTTATGCTGCTTAAATATACCTTTCGGACCGTCAAACAGCCAGCAGCATCAGGGCACCCATGCGCTTTCATTGTATAGACAAAAAGAGCTGAAATGTGCTTATAAAAATCTTCATTTCGGTTCTGTTGAAGAAGGAAAGACATACACATCTGGGATGGCATAAAGGTAAGTATATAATTAGAGAATTATAATTTTTGGGTGAACTAATCCTTTAAAATGTGTTATTGAGTTTCTTTGCATTTCTTTACATACTATGCCTGTATGCAGTGTCACTCACTGATGTGAACCAGCTTCAGGGTTAACCACGAACTCAGGATCAAACTCTGAGTTGACAGAGAAAGTTTGTAACGAGTATCTTGAGATCGCTGAACCTGATCTACACTGGTTTGGCTCTATCTGGTTTTCTGAACCTGAAACTTACTCTGAAACTCTTCTTGCAACAGGCCACTGAAGTGATCCAATTGGTTTTGTTTGAAAACAGACCAAAATGTAATTCCTTTTTCACTGTACATCTTGCCATTGCAGTCTCTAGACACAATCATGATTTCAAGCTTGATTACACTTCCTAGTACCTGACGCACGCGCAGAGTGCTACATGGCTCTAGAAGGTGTAATCCAGCTTGAAATCATGATAACCAAGGAGACTGGTGATGTCATGATTTATAGTGAAAAAGGAGTTATATTTTGGTCTGTTCTCACCCTAAACTGATTGGATTTCTTCAGAAGACATTGATGAAACCACTGAAGTCGTATGGATTACCTTTATGCTGCCTTTATGTCGTTTTGGAGCTTAAAAATGTGGTCACTACTCACATGCATTGTATGGACAAAAAGACATCATATCTACATCAAAATATCTTTGTTTGTGTTGTGCGGAAGAAAGAAAGTCATGCGAGTCTGAGACGACATAAGGGTAAGTAAATGAAGAGAATTGTCATTTTTGGGAGACTAGATATTCCTTTAAGACTAGTTTATTATCGACTGAGCAAGATAAAGAAAAAGATTCTGATTAGTAACTACAAAACATTATCTTGCATGTTTACTAAACAAATGCCTTATACGTTTGCAAAAAAATAAAAAAAATAAAATGTGGACTGTGTGATATCAAGGCTACAGCTAAGATTCACCCACTCACTGCACTATTTCCATGAATTATTGGTTCATGAAGGGCTCCATTTCCATTCCTCTTTGGTGAACAGTTATTTCTAGACCCTAAAAACCAGCACCTCAACTCTAAATACCTATTATCACAGAGAAGAGCTGTGAGTTTAATTACCACTGTGTGATTATTGCTTTCACAGCATTGTATCTTTAAACTCTGAATTAGTCAAACCCTCAGCAGTGGGTTGCTGGAAAGGAAAATACAGTATTATTATTTGTTTGAATGCATTTGAGAACCCACAGATAGTCAGAAATAGACAAAGTGATGGGATAGAGAAGTATTTATCCACAACATGTCTTTAGTTTAGATCATGACCTTGTAATAAATCTCTGTCTGACCAATTCAATCAGGCAGCTACGTATGAGGGAAAGGTCATCCAATCTAGGATAGACATTGCACCGAAAACTGTTTGGGAATATCTGCCTCTGTTTTTCTATTTTCAGCTGAAATTATATAATATCTCAATTCAGGAAGAGGAAGAGTGGGACAGGAAGGAAATAAAGGGCTATAGAGAGAGACAAAGGTTGTGTATGACCAGCAGATAAGCAGACACTAGCTCATCTATATCTATTTTCTTCTTTGTTTTGTAATCATCCTATAAATGTCAGGGGAGGTCTGGGCCTCTTGAAATTCCCTATTAATAATCATTAGAGTCCAGCACCAGCAGATGGGACCCCATGTTGGTGTGTAATGCTATGGAAATGTCCACCCAGGAGAAAGTCAGTCACACACATGCCTAAACACAAGGTATTCCACAGAGACCAAGGCAAACCACTGTACACACACACACACACACACACACACACACATTTAATCTAAATGGGGATATACCATATACTTCTATTGTTTTCATATAAGGATAACTATTATAACACTAAATTACACTTTTAGCATGTTCAAATTTTGAAAACATTATTGGCTATATTTATTAATCGTTTTTTCAAATGAGGACATCCCTGAACGTCCATAACGTACATAAAAACTGATTTTTACAAGGAATGCATACATAGCCATTACTATGGCGAGCAAGCACATTTGTAAAGGTAAAAATGACATTGCTTTGCATAGTGTTTATCACTAGAGTTGCCACCCATCCTGTAAAATATGGGATCATCCCGTATTAAAAGTAGGGTTGCCACCCGTCCCGTAAAATACGGGATTGCCCCGTAAAATACGGGATCATCCCGTATTTAAAGATAAAATTACGCATCCCGTATCGAATCAATACGGGACGCGATTTGTCCCGTATTTATGCTGGTCAGATAGCGTCATGGAGAAATCGCTCCAGATCGCTAATTTAACACTGATATAAGTTGGAAAATGTACCTATTGTGGGTAAAGGACCGTCCGAAAAGTCCACATATGGTGCTAAAACTGTGGATTTCTTTCTATATAAATGTTCAATAAGATCAAACAATGTATGAATATAATCACTGAGTCATAAAGACAAGTACAAGTGAAGGAAGAAAATAAATACGTATAAACCAACCAAAATGTATACATAAATAAGATAAAGAAGACAAATAATCAAAAAATAAAAATAAATATATTTTTGACATATAAAAGATGTTTTGTTTTTTTATAAGTCAGGGGTCAGGAAAGTTCTAACTGCAGCATATAAGAAAGGGTATACAATTTTTATCAATAACGCATATTAACTGTGGAGTATGTGGTTATACAATGCACAGAACAATACTGATGCACTAGCAGACTTTTTTGTCATCTGAATCCCTATCACAAATCATCGTATGCCATACTTTAAAAGCCTCAGTGTATTGCTCTTTCTTATCTGGTCCACTCAGTCACAGGCACAGTCAGAAGCTGTGTAAAGTCTGACACCTACTGGTTGGAATAGGAAGTGCCATAGAACCGAGCAAAGCTGAAACGTTTGTCTAATTTTCAATAAAGATCCAAACATTCAAGTCATTAGTGCTGCCATTTCTTTTCCATAAAAGAGAAAATGAGTGAGACCAAACGTTTAGTCTTCAAACATTTTTATTTCATTTGAATTTTAGTTTTAGTTTATTTTTATTTTATTATTTTATTTTATTTTATTTTATTTTATTTTATCTTATTTTTGTTTTTTGTTTTGTTTTGTTTTGTTTTAGTTTTAATTTATTGTATTGTATTGTTTTGTATTTTAGTTTATTTTATTTTATTTTATTTTATTTTATTTTATCTTATTTTTGTTTTTTGTTTTGTTTTGTTTTGTTTTAGTTTTAATTTATTGTATTGTATTGTTTTGTATTTTATTTTATTTTATTTTATTTTATTTTATTTTATTTTTGTTTTATTTTGTTTTGTTTTTGTTTTATTTTATTTTAGTTTATTTTATTTTGTTTTGTTTTATTTTTGTTTTGTATTTTTGTTTAGTTTAGTTTTTTGTCACATTAAAAGGTTTTACTTTCATTGTGTCTAACAGATGTTCCTCCTATTTTCTTGACACTCCATATTGTTTGACCTGTTAGATAAAGTGTAAGTAACATGTCAGACAATGAGAGAGTTCATCACAAGCCTCTGTTTTCTCACTCATAGAGTGGCAGTGTGACTCATGAAGTCAAACACAATGGACACACAGTCAGAGTTCCCTCCACCCTTAAACTGCATTAGCTTCACTTCAACACATCTGAAGAGAATCTTAATTTACTTTCACAGCAGTCTAAATGCTGCTTCCACTGATGACCAGAATGTAACTTAACTCTTCTTTTTTGTCATAATACTGCATACTGTGTGCGTGTGTGTGTGTGTGTGTGCGTGCATGTGTGTGGGTGGGTTTAAGTGGTTTACGAGAACAAATTTTTAGGTTACAAACTGGTAATTACAAGGGTATTATGCTATAAATGTGGTTTATAAGGACAATTCTAGGGTCCCCATAATTCAAATTGCTTAAAAAAACATACTAAACAATGTTTTTTTTTTTGTTTTTTTTGAAAATGTAAAAATGCAGAAAGTTTTTTGTGAGGGTTAGGTTTAGGGGTAGGGTTAGGGTTAGGGGATAGAATCTGTAGTTCGTACAGTATAAAAGTAATTATGCCTATGGAGAGTCCTCATAAGGATAGCCGCACCAACATATGTGTATGTGCGCACACATGGGTGGGTATCATGATAAAAGGATAAAAACGGCTAACATGAATGGCCTGTGACTTATTTTCGTGTCTTCTCATCAGTTGAATCAGTTGTCTAAAGCTCTTATAGCTCGTCAGAGATGAACTTATCCCTGTTTCATTCAACAATTAACCTTAATGTACATTTGATGTATTCACAATGTCATATGCTTAATATGTGTGACAGTGTACATTCATTTAAACAGGATAGATAGAAATATGTATATTACTTTAAACAATCATTGGCTTAAAACAAACAGATGTTCCTCTATTACAGCATATCACTGTCAGCATATTGTCCTTTAATTGGAAATGACTGACCTCTATCTGTTGCTCTGCCAAGCTGTCAAGTGCGTTAACACTCAATTTAGCAAATGACAAAGAAATACTTAAGGAATAAATATATAATATAATATAATATAATATAATACAATATAATATATGGTGTGTATTGTTTCTATGTTTTGCTATAGATAATTTAGCTGTATTACATTTTATTATACTGCTTTTCAACCCTTCTAAAAAATGACACCAGTGGTTGTCAACTGGTGGGTCACAACCCCAAAATGTGTTGCAGACCTGCTTTAATGGGACAGCGTACAGCAGGGAACAAACAATACTAAATGCAAATAAATAAAATGCAACATGACAAAATAAATAGACTTATAGAGAAAACACTTTCCATATTTTTTGAAGACATCTAAGGCCATACATCAAATCAAAGTCTACAGAAATGTTTTGCCACATCACTTGTCACTTGGTGACCTGCCCTAATACTCAAAAACCATAAACAAAATGATGTAATGTAAAATAAATGTTTTAATACATTTTGATGTTTAATGTTTGTTAACATTTTTGATAAACTTACATTAAATATTGTTTTAAATTAAATTAAATTATAAGTTGGTTTTGCTCCAGGACCCAAAGTTTACATTGGACAACAAGTAGTGACCCAACAGCACAAAGCATTTTAATTTAATTTAGCAAAAAACAACACTGAAGTATTGATATACACTATGCTCATGATTGTGACAGCCTTGCCTCCTAGAAAATTTAATTCATCCAATTTCAACAGACCCATTAGACATCACTGGAACACAAAATGACATGTCGCTTGTTAAAAGTGCCCATTAATTTTTCAAACATTTCCTCTGTCTTGGAAAAACACAGTTGCCTTATTCAAGAAACTGTCAACTTGCTCTCATACCAAGATGCCAATCATTCTCATATTGATACATTCAATAACTAAGAAAGTGTAAACCATTTGTAAATGTTACCCCTTACCTTATGTTTCCACTTTAAACTCACATTTCTTCGGAATGCCGTTGAGGAGCACGGGCTGTGGATCGGTTGTACGATCCTAAGAAACAATAGGATGTGTTTTTTCCTGGATTACACTTGCATCCTCTAGCATGCTGTTTCAGTGAAACACAGCGTCCACTTGGAGGAAACAGGAAGCTTTCTCAGAGTCCAACAATGCCCTTGGCCAATCAACAGTTTTCAATTCTTTCAGTGCAAGGATGTCTTACTCATTCAGAGACGTTATTGAAAGCTGATCTAACTCTGAAGTCATATTCATACAGCATGACACACAATATCTGAAGATGATGACTGTGTCAAAACAAAAGCCAATGCCCATTAAAAAAAAAAAATGGATAGCTCAACATAATAGTGTTTAATTAACCAGTTCACCCAGAAAACTACACTCAAAGCTATAGCAACAGCTATACTCACATAAAAACGTGGTTCTCTTGGAGTAAACTACGCTCACACACTCTGCAGTCATTCACACCGACGCACATGCTGGGTCCCCAACAAGTGTCACAGTGACTCATCCATACTACGTATCTCTGACTTAGTATGACTAGCTCCTGAAAAGGGACTAATTTATCCTCCAAACAGAGCTACTTATACAAAACTACTTATGCCGCCAACCCCCTCCTACTTGGAATACGAGCATCTCTCCTTCTTTTCTGCTGTGGCTATGCTACAAACACTCAGAGATCTGCCTGAGGGCTGTATCATGCCATACATCTCTCTCTCTCTCTCACTCTCTCTATAACGTCATACCCCTCCTGCCGCAGTCCGCCTGCAGTCCAATTCCCCCCCCCCCCCCCTCTCTCTGTTATCTCTCACTCTTTGCCAGTAAATGGACCCGTTGGCTGGGTTCCTACTCGGTGTGAAATATTAGCCCTCTTCTACAGCAGTGGCTACCTGGACCATTAGGAAGATGAAGCAAATGGACAGATTCGTTTTAAAAGACTGTGAACACTGATAGAGACTCCTGTGTTGCTGCAAAGAGGACTAACACAATGTGTGTGCATGTGTGGCCTATTAAAGCAGGGGTTAAGTGAGCAGGCTGTAAATAACCCAGGCTAAGTCTATCTGAAACCTGGGTTTACTGTTTGCCTAAACACTGTACTTCAATGATTTCTTATCTTTGGCTATATTTATAATAATTCTGTATATTTGAATTTGTATATACTGTACACTACATTAAAGAAAAAGACTATATATATATATATATATATATATATATATATATATGTATATATATATATATATATATATATATATATATATATATATATATATATATATACACACACACACACACACACACACTGGCAGCCAAAAGTTTGGAATGATGTACAGATTTTGCTGTTTCAGAAGGAAATTGGTACTTTAATTCACCAAAGTGGCATTCAACTGATCACAAAGTATATTCAGGACATTACTGATGTAAAAAACAGCACCATCACTGTTTGAAAAAAGTCATTTTTGATCAAATCTAGACAGGACTCCATTTCCAGCAGCCATCACTCCAACACCTTATCCTTGAGTAATCATGCTAAATTGCAAATTTGGTACTAGAAAATCGCTTGCCATTATATCAAACACAGTTGAAAGCTATTTGGTTCGTTAGATGAAGCTTAACATTGTCTTTTATCTTTGTTTTTGAGTTGCCACAGTATGCAATAGACTGGCATGTCTTAAGGTCAATATTAGGTTAAAAATGGCCAAAAAGAAACTCATCAGTCAATCATTGTTTTGAGGAATGAAGGCTATACAATGCTTGAAATTGGCAAAAAAAAAAAAAAAACAGAAGATTTCATACAAAGGTGTACACTACAGTCTTCAAAGACAAAGGACAACTGGCTCTAACAAGCACAGAAAGAGATGTGGAAGGTCAGATGTACAACTAAACAAGAGGATAAGTACATCAGAGTCTCTAGTTTGAGAAATAGACGCCTCACATGTCCTTAGCTGACAGCTTCATTGAATTCTACCCGCTCAACACCAGTTTCATGTACAACAGTAAAGAGAAGACTCAGGGGTACAGGCCTTATGGGAAGAATTGCAAAGAAAAAGCCACTTTTGAAACAGAAAAACAAAAAGAAAAGGTTAGAGTGGGCAAAGAAACACAGACATTGGACAACAGATAATTGGAAAAGAGTGTTATGGATCTTAACCCCATTGAGCATTTGTGGGATCAGCTAGACTGTAAGGTGCGTGAGAAGTGCCGGACAAGACAGCCACATCTATGGCAAGTGCTACAGGAAGCGTGTGGTGAAATGTCACCTAAGTATCTGGACAAACTGACAGCTAGAATGCCAAGGATCTGCAAAGCTGTCATTGCTGCACATGGAGGATTTTTTGATGAGAACTCTTTGAAGTAGTTTAAAAAAATTCAAATTGTAATAGTAATTGTTCACGTTATTAATATCCTGACTATACATTGTGATCAGCTGAATACCACTTTGGTGAATAAAAGTACCAATCTCTTTCCATAAGAGCAAAATCTGTACATTATTCCAAACTTTTGGCCTCCAGTGTATATTCTCATTAGCACTGACACTGCCCTATCAAATAAGGAAGAATTAGTCTCCAGGGTTCTTAGCATATAACCAAGAACCCCCTTCATTCTAAAATACTTAAAATACCACTTCAATCACAGTAATTCTACATCTGAATCAAGTAAAAGCTGCTAAAACAAGACCAGTCTTTCTTTACGTGGGGAATAATAGTAATTTAGGTCTGTTTGAGAGGGATCGGGTGTAAAACGCATGCGATGCTAACTAGCTGTTAGTGACAGAGGGGATGTTTTAATGGGAACTGCAGGAGGGCCACAGCTGTGCTCATAAATGGGCAACTTCTTCATTTCATTGCGTTGTGTGCTGAATAGGACACAGGAAATACGAATTAAAGCTGTGGGTGATGAAGGTTTACAGAAAGATGGGCCGTCATTGCTAGCAGGGATACCAGGATACATTATCAACAAGCAAACTTAAGAGGGCTAAGGGTTACACAAAAGCAAAATCACAACTGATGTGGCTTAATCATGCCAAACAACACTGTGTAATGTAACTGCTCTCCTCAGATTCAGAGGTTACAGACTGGATGGGACCTAAATGATGCTATCTATACTTAGCAACCATAGCTCGCCTAATCGGTGACCATGTACACATTCCCTAAATTATTTTTCTGTGTGTTTACAAAGTACAAAATTCACTCCCGAATTTACAACGGCAGACATCGTGATAACAAGAGCAACATTTTGGCAACGCTGTTTTAAACAAGACATTTGGTTGCCAATAGTTTATCCTGATTGGTGTTATCTATTTTTGACCAAATTAATATTAGCGACCAGAGAAGTATTATCATCCGAAAATTGTTAGTGAACCGCCATCGACATAGGCGCGATTAGTGCTAAAAATGCATTTTCTCACACAAACAGGCAAGCCACAGTGAAAAAGCATCTCTCGTGCACTCATGAATGTGCAACAGATGTCAAGATTTTCACAAAAAAATTATTTCAATTTTCAGTTTTGAGTGAACTATTTCTTTACGCTGTTGCTCTGTTTTGCACTTTACGCAACTGAATTTACAAGTAGTCGTTCAGAGGTGCGTTTCCCATCGTTAGCCAGCTATGTTTGCATTTTCCATTGTTACCAAATTAGTTCCACGATTTGGTGTTTCCCAAACCGTAGTTTCAACGAACATTCGCAAACAGCATTGCAAAGTTGTGTGGTTAGAACTACAACTCTCCGCCCATGGATAGAAGCATATTTCATAGTTAGTTTACTATGTGGACAACATTTGACTTCACTGAGGCTTCTATATCTTTATACCATATATTTTTGTCATTCTTTCTAGACTTTGACCACGTTTACAAGCACTTTAAAAAAACGGCTTATTCCGGGGTTTTGCAGAAAGCGACGCTCTGAAACATCACGTAAACGCAAATGCAGCCTTATAAGGGATTAAAGGCTGTCAAGAAATAGCACTTAAACACACAGCTTCTGACAGAGAACATGGCTTATGTGTCCATGTTAATGCATCAGTGACGTTCTTCTAGGTTTTTGAAGACTGTGCATGAGCATATGTGCTAAAGTGTGTCGGAGGAACTCCAAAGTCTGACGTAAAGGTAAACCCCTCTATTGCAGCGCAAAGTATCTGTAGAACTTACATAGTGCATGCAGCTTTCATATTTTAAGCAGCTTTCGCGCATTAAACAGCTTTCTGGAGTACGTGTAAATGAGTTACTATAATCTGCGTAAATTATTACTCCACCCCCTGCATAATGTCATTAACGACAGCTCTATATTGTCAAACCAATGTGGTTTGAACAATGGACGTGTGGCATAATTGCTACAGTTTTTGGAAACAGTTGTGACAAGCTAGTTAATTTCTCCAATGATGCATGTGGTTAAGCAGTGAGTTATGTAGTTGTATTGGAAATGCAACCCAGTTTGGTTCTGTAGGCCTACTCATTACATGATGGATTTTATAAAATTTTTGTTGTCACTACCTGAGTTTTTCAGGAGTGAATTTAGTTGTAGAATGTGATTGTCACTCACTTAAATAACCAAAATCTAGTCTACAGAACAGGCTTAAGCATTCAAAAGTGTCAACTGCTGCAGTGTGTATGTGACCAATATTTCTGTTGCTTTTGAAATTAAATTTCTATTTTCCTCTGACAAGGACAACTTCTGGAAAAAAAAGAGAACAAGAGGGTGGATAAAAGTACGATCCATTGTTCATCAGAGATGGTCAGTGAGAAATTGTGGATCCCAAATGTTTGGAGAACTCATAAACACACCACACACAATTAGCTGTGCACACCCATCTACAGAAAAAGAACTGCACAGTTGTATAATTAAGATGCTAAATTGAGAATCAGACCTCCTCGTGTAGGCAACATATACCCTAATGTTTTAACATATTAACCTCTAAAGGCTCCAAATTGTTGAGAGGGGTGACTCACTTGTCTCTGGTGAGTCAGATATGGGTTATATTATTAGTGGCGCTTGCAAAGCAAAGTTCCCATTGACTTTGCATTGTGCCGAATTTTGTTCGATCATATCTCTGGATCAGAATTTCATAGAGATGTGTGGGTGGACTCATTTCATTCAGCCTAGCAAGCCGTTTTGGAGCATTACATGAGATTGGGGGTAAGATGTATCCCTGTGGGGTAAAACCAGCCCAAAAATGCCCCATAGGCATACTATGGCAAGGGTCTCACCCATTAAAACAATTGTTTTTTTCATACTATGAAAAGACACTAAATTTTGTGGGATCGTATCTCCCAATCAGAATGCCGTACAGACGTGTGGTGGGCTCATTTCACTTGGGCTATCAATCAGTCTTTAAGTATCACCTTGGAAATTGCGTAGCCACGCCCTAGCAACCATTTACGGCACCCTAGCAACCATACCCATAGACTTCCATTCAAAATGGCTCAGAAGGATATCTTCAGAACAGAATGTTGTAGAGACTTGCAGATTGGCTCTTTTGAGTCAGGTTAGTAAGCAGCCAATAAGAATCACTCTGGTCACTGGCTAGCCATACCCTAGCAACCATTTAGAGCACCTTAGCAACCAGCCCTATTGACTTCCATTAAAAATGGCCGAGTGTGATATCTTCGGATCAGAATGACCTAGAGACATGAGAGTTGGCTTGTTTTGTTTTGCTTCAAATATCCACTTGGAAACTACTTAGCTAAGCCCTAGCAACCATTTAGACCACCCTAGCAACATAAAAAACCCTTTGACTTCCATTCAAAATGGCTTAGATGGGTATCTCCGGATCAGAATGTCACAGAGACTTCACTGTTTACTCGTATGACTCAGGTCAGCAAGCAGCCATTTTTGTATCACCCTGGCAACTTCCTAGCAACCATATGAGCTTACCCTAGCAACCGTATTGCAAAACCCATATCTCTGCACCACTACATCATACAGACTTCAAATTTGGCTTTTTTGAATCAGACTAGCAAGCAGCCTTTAAGTATCACCCTGAAAACTACTTAGCCATGCCCTAGCAACCATTTAGAGCACCCTAGCAACCAAACCCCATTGACTTCCATTCAAACTGGCTCAGTGGACTATCTTTGGATCAGAATGTCATACAGACTTCAGTGTTGGATCATCTGACTCAGGCTAGCAAGGAGCTTTTTGAGTATGACCTGGCAACTGCCTAGCAACCAAGTGAGCTCACTCTAGCAACCAAATAACAAAACGCGTGTCTCTGCACTAGAACATCGTAAAGACTTCTGGATGGACCCATCTGACTCAGGCTAGAAAGAAGTCTTTTGAATGTCACCCTAGTAACTGCCTAGCAACCAGATGGGGTTACTCTAGCAACCGAGTTGCAAAACACATATCTTTGCACCAGAACATCGTAGAGACCTCCTGTTTGACTCGTTTGACTCAGGCTATCAAGGAGCCTTTTTAGTATCACGCTGGTAACTGCCTAACAACCAGATGGGGTCACCCTAGCAACCGAGTATAAAAACACATATCTCTGCACCAGAACACTGTAGATACTTCTGGGTTGACTCATTTGACTCAGGCTAGCAAGAAGCCTTGTTAGTATCACCCTGGTACCTGCCTAGCAACCAGATGGGGTCACCCTAGCAACCGAATTTCAATACTCCCTTTTGAATCTTAATCTCTGCACCAGAATGTCGTAGATGTATGTGGGTGGGCTCAATTTACTCGAGATAGAAAGTATCCCATTTTTGTTACCCTGGCAACTGCCTTAGAAACCAGATAAAACACCCTAGCAACCATGGAACAATGCCAATATCACTGCACAAGAACATCCTACAGTAGTGGGGGTGGCCTCTTTCAACTTGGGGCAGTTGGTGGGACATTGTGGCGACGAGTTTTGCCACAGCAAGCACCACTCACATTTTCTTCAGCGAAATGTACATAATTATTATTATTATTATTACTAAAACACATAACACTCTAAAAGTAATTGTAATGCTTGCAGATGCATTTGTTTTGAGAGGTGCCCACAGATTGTTAAGGTCATGGACCGAATCCTTGGGAATTGAACCTGAGACACCACCCTCGCTCCTGCAGTATTACTTTACAGACAATATCACCCAGGACCGATTTATCTTATAAAGTGATTCGGTGACTTAGCAGCTGAGTAACTGATCCTGATAAAATGGATCACATTTATTTATATGACTCTTTGAGAATCACCAAAATGTTTGGTCATCAGAATATGAAATGCATCACCAGACAATTAGATGTGCTCAAACCCTATATATATGCTTGGCTACACCATTTGGGGGCAAAAAGTACATATCTCTATTGACGGCCATTCAAAGTTATAATGTTTATTAATAATGTTTTTTTGCCAGCAACATATAAATAGCACACATTTCTTTATATTATAGTAGATGTTTTGCTAATGACGATTATTTTTGGAGGGCTAAAATTAATTATTTTTTCCTGTCTGCTGTCTTCAACATACAGCTCAGGATAGTCACTAGTGAAGTGTCGAGCAACTGCCACTGAGATGAATATAATGCTTATGGATAGCTCTTTCCAGGTATACTAGACTTCCTTAGCTCAAATCAGGACAATGCCAGCTGTCACCATTCTGACACAAGAATGTGCATCCATCTAAATTAACAAATTCAGTATACAGATACACACTTGTGGTCTATATGGGGTTCAGCAAAGCCAGTAAACAACATCTAGCCTATCTCTCTGGCAGCTGTCTAACTGTAATTTACAGTGCCATTTCTGGAAGCATGGGAGAGAGCATGTCTCATGTTGAGATTAAATATGGGAGAGCTAAAGATTTTGAAAAATATGCTTGTTTTGAGAACAGTTCATCCTTTCAGTTAAAATCTTCCTTCATTATATTGTTGACCCTTGCCTGAATGTATGCTAGTGTTGTTAATTGTGTTCAAAAGATATAGCAAAAAAATATGACATTGGAATTTTAGTTTTAAGATTGAATTCACAAAAAAATAACATATGTGTAACTGGACTTTTGATTCAAAACCTTATAGTTACTAAGATATAGGCCTGTGACAAATTACCCTGTTTACTAGCCTCAGTTTCCACTATCCGTTTGGGTCGCATGACAGTGGAACTGCACATCCACTTATGTGACTGCGAACATAATAAAAATGCATTACATTAATGTATATTGCTGTAAATGATCTAATCTGTGGCGAATTAACACTTTACAAACATCACACGCCTACAGATAGGACATTAGCGGAGCATGAAGTAATCAGCTGAACGCTTCGTTACCTTGCAATTCATTACAGAGACACAAAGAGGTGATCTAAAGTGATGGCGATGACTAATCATCTCACTGCATGAGAGAAGCTTTTACAAATCTGGCACCCCCTCGCATGGGAAGCACCATGTGGGCATCAGTGTTGAATCCATAATGAATTTCGAACAGTGATTGTGTCAGAGCGCACAGTAGGTAAACACATGACGATGATAACTTTGAGCACTCAGAATAATTTAAAATGGAAAATTAAATGTCAATTGAAATATTTGTTTATGACTTCAAAAGGGTAATATGTAATTACTGACAATAGCTGTAGTGTTTGGCAATGCTAGGGCAGACACAGATGAAAACAAAGAAATGAGGTGGAAAGTTCAGTCTTGAGGAGCATTTCTTGCACAGCTCCTGTCACATTGCAATCTGCTGAAGCTCTGATACAGTACTTGGTCTGTTTCTCCATGACATTGAACATTTTAAGTATTTTTACACACGCTCATAACACTCTCTGTGTTGGAGCCTATTGATTTTATGAATGTTATTTTTCCTTGTTAGCACACAGGCTATAAGTACAGTGCAACAAAAAAAAGCTTGGTGCTTTATATGTCCACAATTTACTTGTTTTTGTGTATGTTAATAATGTGTATCTTAAAAGTACTGTACAGTTTGTGGTGCTCGCTTAGAACTCAATGACTAAATATCCCTATGAACCACATTATGATCCACTAATGTTTGACAACCAGAAAGTGACCAAATATTTTTGTCTAAACATTATATCTATATTATGATTTTTTTCCTTAATTTACATATTTTGATATTTTGTTATGTATGCAAAGATCTTCATACATTTTTTTAAAGTGTGGCTTTAGAATCCAAATAGTTTAGGACCACTGTATGCAATGGTATTCCAAGTTACTTCAAAGAATACTATAGTACTAGTTAGTTAGACTTTATTTGTCCCTGTAGGGAAATTTTGTTTGCTGCAAACTCACATGGCATTTCATCACAACAAACAGAGTCATCAATGGACATTCACATACACATACCTTTACTGTGCACCTTGCAACAAATTAAGATAGGATTGCCAGACCAGCTGGACATCCTATCTGTTTTTGCATTACCCATTTAAAAACTTAATGGCTTGGGTAACAAATGATAATTTGGATCTGTTTTTAGTAAATCGGGGAGGGCAGTACCGTCGACCAGATGGCAACAGTTCAAATGAATAGGCAAGGGGATGCTATTTGTCACCCACAATGTCATTTGCCTTGTTTATCACTCTCTTTCTGTAGATACATTCCATACTTGGAAACGTAATCCCTAACAGTTTACTGGCCATTGTTACCATTTTTCTGACTGTCTTTTTCTGTTCCTCAGTAGTGTTTCCGAACCAGCAAATGATACAAAAGGCCAAAACACTTTCTATAAAAGCACAATAAAACATCTGAAGCATTTTGTTGTGGACATTAAAAGATAACAGTTTCTTTAAGAAGTAAATTCTTTGTTGTGTCTTCATGCTTATATGATCAGTCCATAGGTCCCATTTAAGCTTATGATCAAGCACAATACCAAGGTATTTATAATTTGTAACAAGTTGTATTGGCTCCTGATTGATAAATGTACTGTTAGAGGATTGCAGCTGTTTAAAATCAATGGACATTTCCTTTGTTTTACTATTTAAAAGAAGATTTGACTTCTCACACCAATTTAGGAAGAAGTCAAGAACTGACCCATGCTCCTCCTCTCCATCATGAAAAAAGGCTCACCAAGGCAGTATCGTCTGCATACTTAATAAAATTCCCCTATTTGGGAAGTTACTTATACAAGAGTTAGTATATAAAATGAACAATAATGGTGATAAAACACATCCCTGGGGTGAGCGGTGGTGGGGTGAGCAAGAGAAAGACACAGTGGGTGTGGCGTCAAGCCTCAGAGATGCATTTATTGGAAATAATAATAAAAATAACATGTCCATAAAAGGGGAAAATAAAGTGTCCAGGGGGAATAGTGTTCAAAACAAAGGGGGAATCTGGCATCCTCGTGGTGAGACGGGGCTCTGTGAAGGGCGAGTGTCCATGGAATGGCCCAGGCATAAACTGGGCCCGTCGGCTGCACATGCTCTCCTCCAGGGTCCACGGCACGAGGGGCGGCGGCGTCCTTGGTGGCCTGACTTCCCAGGTCTGCGGCAGTTGTGAGGGGAAGGCAGCCCGTCCTCTAGCCCGTCAGCTGTGACGTGTGCTGTTCTCCCCCAGGGACTCATTTAATCCATCCGGGGGGTCCGAGGAGCGGGTCCAGTGGTGCATCAACTCGTCCGAACCCTCCCAGCTCTGGTCCTGGGCGTGCAAGGATGCCAGTGTGTGCACATATGGAGATTTGAAGCTGGGTCCCCGAGAAGAGGTGCGCACTGCATTTTAAAGACAGCGGTGATGAAGCATTATTCACATCAGGTGTGCTTCATTCACCGCTGTCAGAATGAGGCTTATTAATTATGCACCTCTTCTCGCTCTCCTGCCCAACTCCCGTCGTGAGCCTGGCTGAAGGGCGGCCCTAAGAGGCGGGGCGACGATGACGAGCTGGAGGGGCAGATCATTCCACCACATCTCTCCCCCCCCCAAGCGTCACCCTGTTTGTACCTCCTCCCACGCTCGTATCCAACCATGGTGTTCAGAGTCGGAGGTGCACACTCTGTAGCTGCCCACACAGGAATGCTACTTCCTCAACCAGGCCCTACAGTCGGAGTGGACATATAGTGGATGTATGCACCTCTTCTCGGTCTCCTGCCAAACTCCCTTCATGGGCCTGGCTGAAGGGTGGCCCTAAGAGGCGGGGCAACGATGACGAGCTGGAGGGGCAGATCATTCCACCACAGAGCCTATACAGGTGATCCTTTTGTCTACAGTCAGAATTGCATCCTCCACCCCCCTAGAGGCTTGGTATGCAAATTGCAAGGGGTGTATGAGGTGCTGTGTTTGAGATAAAATATACTCTTTCAATAGATGTTCAAAGCACTTCATGCCCAGCGATGTCAATGCTACTGGTTGAAAGTCATTAGGACCTATGGGTCTAGGGATTTTTGGCACAGGAACAATTATAGATGTTTTCTATAGAGTAAGGACCTTGAGGAAATTATAAGACAATCTAAAAATATCAGTAAATACTAGTGCTAACTGTTCGGCACAATCCTTTAGAACACTTCCACAAATGTTGTCCGGAACTGTGCTCTTTCGTGGGTTACAGTCTCTAAACAGCTGGAGGACTTCTGATTTCTTGATAGTAAAATTAGATAAAGAGGGCGGGGCTTGGAGCATCATAGTGGGAACCTTAGCACTACTGCCACTCTCATGGCGACAAAAATAAGTGTTGAGTTGGTTTGCCATCTCCAGTCCCTCACTGTCTTGCAAGACAAGAGGAGATTTTCCCCTGCACTTGTGTGCAACATTGGTCATGGTTTTAATTCCCTGCCATGTATGTCTGGAATTACCGGATGCAAAAGTGGCCTCTATCTTTTGTTTGTAGCTGTATTTGTCTAGCTGTATTTGCCTTTAATCTGTCTTTGTATGTCCCTCGTTGCTATCTCATCCTGGTTTCTGTAAGCTTTTTTCCTCTGAATGATAAGATTCTTTATTTCCTTAGACACCCAAAGCTTATCATTAAGATAAACCTTTAAAGTCTTAGTGAGTATCACTGAGTCTACACAGAAGTTAATGTAATCAGACACTGCCACAACCTGTTCATTAATATCAGGGCTAATGAAGACCTCCTATAATGTGCACTCAAAACATCCCTGCAAAGCCATTATGCTGTCATTATTCCACACTTTAAAATACTTTTTTTAGGCTTCTCCCTCTCTAGTAATCTCTGATAGACAGGGCGGAGACAGACCACACTGTGGTCTGACGCCCCTAATGGTGGGAGAAGGGATGAAATGTAGGCGTTTTTAACAGTTCCATAGCATATACCGTATCTAAGGTCTTATTTTTTTCTAGTGGGGCAATCAACATACTGATAGTATGTGTGCAAGCACTTCTTAGCAGAACAGTTATTAAAATCTCAAAGAATAAACTTGGGAGCATCAGGAGAAAGTGACTCAAGTTTCTGTGAGAGATTATAAATACTTTCTAGTGCCTTATTAGAGTTTGCTTTAGGGTGTATTTATACCACTGTGAGTAAAATTTGGGGAAACTCCCTGGGCAGATGGAATGGTTGCAGAGAAACACACAACCACTCAATGTCGGGTGTACACAAGTGCTCTCTCACCACAACTGCACAACATCTCTCGTCCCTGATGAGAAGACAGACGCTGCTTCCGTGAGTCTTCCCGGTGATGTTAGGGTCTCGTTCGGTCCTAAACGCTGAGAAACCTATAGGCGCCACCTCACTGGACGCAATGTTACTGTCCAGCCATGTCTCGTGATTGACAGGATGCAGGTAGTGGATGTTGGCTGACAACTCATCTGTCTTTGCTCGCAGGGACTGTGCGTTGATGAGCAGAGTAGTGGGCAGGGGAAGTTTGTTTTTCAACCTCATCAATCTGTGACGAAGACCACCTTTACATCCATGTTTCCACTTCGTCTGTGTAGTGCCCCTCTTCGGATTTGTTCTAAGACAGTTTGGTATCGAATCCACAACAGTTAAATAGACAGAAGATATAGGGTTACGTAGCAGCAGTAAGAATTCTCTACTATATTGGATTTCTCCGGCAACGCTGCCAGCAGCATAACCGTGATTGTGTCCATGGATAAAAAAGGTATTTAAAATCACCAAAAACAGTCCAATCACACACCATAAAGTGAAATCCATAGTTGATACTTCAGTGCAGGTAAGGTGCAAGATAAAAAGCTTAAACACATGATGAAAACACACAAATACATAAACAATGCCAAGCATGAGGTGTAACAGGGGCAGCCACATAGCAGCGCCACTGGAAGTATAGTCCGCCACTGAAAGTATAGTCCGCCACCAAAGTACTTCCATGGTACATGTAAAAAAAAAAAAAACATTGTATTACAACGGTACATTTCCAAAAACCATTCTATTACCACAGTGCATGTCCAAAAACCATTGTACTACCATGGTACATGTTCAAAAACCATTATATTATCACGATACATGTCCAAAAATCATTATATTACCATGGTACAATACATTTCCAAACATTATTGAAATACTATTGTATTTGTCCAAAAAACATTGTATCACCATGGTACATGTCCAAAAACCATTGCATTACCACAGTACATGTCCAAAAACCATTGCATTTCCAAATTACTTGTCCAAAAAACATTGTATTTCCACAGTATATGTCCAAAAATTATTGTACTACTATTGTATATGTCCAAAAACCACTGTATCACCATGGTACATGTCCAAAAATCATTGTTTTACTGAGATATATGCCCAAATATTATTGCATCACCATGGTACACGTCCAAAAACCATTGCATTACCACAGTACATGTCCAAAAAACATTGTATTACAATGGTTCATGTCCAAAAACCATTGCATTACCACAGTACATGTCCAAAACAACATTGTATTACAATGGTTCATGTCCAAAAACCATTGCATTACCACAGTACATGTCCAAAAATCCTTATATTACCATGGTACATGTAAAAAATTATTGTATTACTACTGTATGTCCAAAAACCATTATATCATATGGTACATGTCCAAAAACCACTGTTTTACTGTGGTATATGCTCAAATATTATTGCATCACCATGGTACACGTCCAAAAACCATTGCATTACCACAGTACATGTCCAAAAGACATTGTATTACAATGGTTCATGTCCAAAAACCAATGTATTACCATAGCACATGTCCAAAAATCCTTATATTACCATGGTACATGTCCAAAAATTATTGTATTACTATTGTATGTCCAAAAACCATTGTATCACTATGGTACAGGTCCAAAAACTATTGTATTACTACAGTACATCCAAAACACATTGCATTACAATGATTCATGTCCAAAAACCATTGTATCACCATGGCACATGCCCAAAAATCATTGTTTTACCATGGTATATGCCCAAATATTATTGCACCACCATGATACATGTCCAAAAACCATTGTATTACCACAGTACATGTCCAAAAAACATTGTATTACAACAGTTCATGCCCAAAAACCATTGTATTACCACAGTACATGCACAAAAATCCTTATATTACCATGCAACCCGTTCTCATTCCCTAAGCATCCAATTTTGACCCTTGTGCAGAAGCCGTCCATGTCTGCATGATGACGCCAACGGTGCCCCCTGGCATCCTCTTATTGATGCAGTGAGAAACCCCATTATTTTCAACTAGAAAACTTTGTCGTCAGTTATCAGTCTTTGGATATAATTTTATGTGTTTAACCAGAATGTTTTATAAATATATTAGTGTGATATTACATTATACAATCATATATAATATTTTAGATCCCCTAACCCAACCCCATATCTAAACCTAACCGATAATCAACAATTTGTTCGACACTTTTTGTAACATCTGTAGGAACGAGGAGGTTCTAAGTGCAGGCTTTTATTCATAAAACTAAACACACTTAAAACATAACAGAAGAAAACCCAAACATCCATACAGATTTAACAACTGACAAAGACAGAGAGAACATGAGGCCAATATATACACAGACAAGGGAAACACATGACAAAGACAACCAATAACAAGACTTAACTAATAACAAGATAACAAGACTACTAAACAGGAACCAATAACAAAACAGAACTGATAACAAGTTAACAAGACAATAAACAATGAGAACAAGACACATGAACATGAGGGAAACAGGATATCACATGACAAGACAAGGAATACACAGAACTTCAAACTAAAAGCTTAAACTTTTCCTAGAGTCCTGTAGTGACCACTAGGGCAAATGTCCCAAGTGTTGCAGAGCCCCTCCTTTAAGGAGCAACACCTGGCGCTCCTAAACATAACACCAAAAAAATGTCATGGGAGGAGCAGGACATCATGGAACTGGCAGTCTAAGAAAGCACAGGGGAAATGAGATGGTAAAACAGACCAGGCGGCGCAAATGGGGAGTCCGAAGACCGATGTGAACCAGGAGACCAAGCAGGCCAGGGCAGATCAGGAGGATGGTCCGGAGACCAAGGAGGCCAGGTTAGTGGTTCTAGTAAGGAAGGGAACGGAGTCTGGAGGTTTGGGAGGCGACTCCAAGAACGGAGCGGGGTCCGGCAGTTTGGGAGGCGGCTCCAGGAAGGGAACTGGCGGAGGGTCAGGAGACCAGGACGGAACTGGTGGAGGGTCAGGAGACCAGGACGGAACTGGCGGAGGGTCAGAAGACCAGGACGGAACTGGCGGAGGGTCAGAAGACCAGGACGGAACTGGCAGGGGGTCAGGAGACCAGGACGGAACTGGCAGGGGGTCAGGAGGTGGAGGCCCCGGGGACGGAGCCGCTGAAGGTAGGGACTCCGAGGGAAGAGATACCAGAGATGGAGGCTCAGCAGATGGAGCCGGAGGTCGAGCAGGCAGAGCTGCTGAAGGATCAGGAATTTGAGTCTCAGGGGGCAGAGACGGAGGTGTAGTGGGTGAAGCCGCAGGAGGAGCAGAGAACTAAGACTCGGGGCAGAGCGGGAGAAGCCACTGGAGGATCAGGAATTTGAGTCTCAGAAGGAGCAGACTGAGCCGTGGAAGTCTCAGAGGCCAGAGCCTGGTAAGGCTCAGAGGCCAGAGCTGCTGGGGATTCGGACAAGAAGGCACTAGGGGACTCTGAGTTTAAGGCACTAGGGGAGGCTTCAGGCACTGGCTCTGGGACGGACGAGGCTTCAGACGCTGGCTCTGGGACGGACGAGGCTTCAGGCGCTGGCTCTGGGACGGACGAGGCTTCAGGCGCTGGCTCTGGGACGGACGAGGCTTCAGGCGCTGGCTCTGGGACGGAATAGGCTTCAGGCGCTGTCTCTGGGACGGACGAGGCTTCAGGCGCTGGCTCTGGGACGGACGAGGCTTCAGGCGCTGGCTCTGGGACGGACGAGGCTTCAGGCGCTGGCTCTGGGACGGACGAGGCTTCAGGCGCTGGCTCTGGGACGGACGAGGCTTCAGGCGCCGTCTCTGGGACGTGCAGCAGGTGTGAATGCTGGCTCTTTGACCGTAGCAGGCGTGGTGGCTGGCTCGTTGGCCGTGGCAGGCGTGGGCGCTGGCTTGTTGGCCGTGGCAGACGTGGGCGCTGGCTCGTTGGCCGTGGGCGCTGGCTTGTTGACTGTGTCAAGCGTGCGCGCTGGCAGTGGCTTGGGATTATTGCCATACCCCACAGTGTAAAGGGAGAATGCGAGCCTTAACACACAGTCAATGAATTCAACTAACGAAAGATCACATCTGCCTCCTGGCAGACATGACTTCACTGGCTCGTTGATTCCAAATCAATAACAGTCCTTGAATTCAGTATCTCCCCAACTGAGAACCTGGGCAAGACCACAGAACTGCTCTGTATACTGCTTGATGGTCCTCTCTCTCTGTTTGAGATTAAACAGACAAAAAGCCGCTAGATCCATAGTAGAGGTCAGTTGTTCTGTAACATCTGTAGGAACGAGGCGTGAGAAGGAGGATGTAAGTGCAGGCTTTTATTCATAAAATTCAGAAAACTAAACACACTTAACTCAAAACATAACAGAAGAACAAACCAAACATCCTTACAGGTTTAACAACTGACAAAGACAAAGAGAACACAAGGGCAATATATACACAGACAAGGGAAACACATGACAAAGACAACCAATGACAAGACTTAACTAATAACAAGATAACAAGACTGCTAAACAGGAACCATTAACAAAACAGAACTGATAACAAGTTAACAAGACAATAAACCAATGAGAACAAGACACATGAACATGATGGAAACAGGATATCACATGACAAGACAAGGAATTTACAGAACTTCAAACTAAGAGTCTTCAACTTAACCTAGCGGACTCTAGTGGCCGCTAGGGCAAATGTCCCAAGTGTTACACTTTGATATACATAATTTGATATACATTACACTATTTATAGATATTTTTAAGTACCGAACCATACATTTATGCCTAAACCTAACCAGTTCTTAACAATAGAAAAAAAATAACAAGCAGATAAAGTACAGTCACGATCATTTATTTTTAAAAATGCACTATAACAATATTCCAAATTATACTGTGGTGTTGTGTGAGTTGCAGAGTGAAACTGAAAGTTTTAATCTGTAAAAATATTCCCCCTCCGTGAAGGCATCCTGATCCTGTGTCATCCTGATTCTACTGGCATGTCTCATTCAAAAAATAGATGTACCTCTGAACTTGAGGTCGTTGTAACCGGTCACAAGTCACGCGAGAGCCAATAGGTGTTTTTGTTTTGAACTGCATCTCGATTTGCCAATCGGTGAGATTTGCCATTTGCAGTCCGGGGAGGAGTTGAAAAGAGAGCAGCCAAGCTTGACACTTTGCTCTTCCCGTCGTCTGCTGAACGTACACCAGTCACAGAAGATCACACAATGTTTGCAGACAAAATGTGATTCAGATAGACAGATGCTTGAATTTTAAACAAAATAATCAGAAACATTATTCATTTGAAAGGTTTATGTGCTGCTTAATACAGTGCCTGTTGGGTGTGCGGGAAGAAAGTACAATAAAAGCCTATATTATTTTAATATCAATAAAGGAGTCAGTATTTTTAATCATTCTGAATGTTTTTAATGAACAAACATGGCATTACTATAGCAAACATAATATAACTTGATATAAACATGATGTACTTTTATAAAAACAAGGAGTTGTGAGAGTTTTCACCAATCAGGAGGTGTCAGAATAAACACCATGGTAATGGCATCCTACCATACTACTCTTATTTCTGCCATAGACTGACATATCAGAAGTGGTAAGAGTAGTAAGAGTAGTATGAAAAGTATGCAATTGCGAACGCAGCCCATGAAACACATGTAACCTTTGTCACGTTATGAGTCTGGCCAATTGTGAATGAGCTGTGTCGTCATTCAGAGCTTGTGCAGCTCCTCTTGAGCAACTGCAGTGGCTGCACCAGCCAGCTGCTCTCAAATTGCTCTCGCGGTACTTTGATGGCATACGTCACGGTGATGCGGTGGTGGCACTGGTTCAAGTCGGACAAAATTTCTAACTAACAGTCCAGCGCCGATTGGTCTGTGCAGACCGATCGGCACTGGACTTGAAGCAGCGCATGTTGGTTAGAAATGTTGTTTCAATGTTATGCACTGCATGAAGTCGAACACATCTAATGGTAAATACTTGAGCTTGTGACAATCGGTCGTAAGATACACGAGAGCCAAAGGCATAATCGCTGTGTCTCTGACGTCATAACCATGTCATTGCCGCTTGAGGTGGCAGTCAGTTTACGACAAAGGTTTCTCGTTGAAAAGAATGCACTTGCCAGATGCGTCATAAAACTGATGCCAGAGGGCGCCTTTGGCCTCTGTAGATGACACGCTGATCTCTTGCACAAGTGTCAGTCTTTGATGCATTGGGAGTGAGAACATGTTGCACCAGGGTACATGTCCAAAATTATTGTATTACTATTGTATATGTCCAAAAACCATTGCATCACCATGGTACGTCCAAAAACTCTTGTATTACTACAGTATGTCCAAAACCATTGTATTACTATTGTATATGTCCAAAAACTATTGTATCACTATATTACATGTCCAAAAAGCCTTGTTTTAACATAGTATATGCCCAAAAATTATTGCATCACCATGGTACTTGCCAAAAAAAAAAAAATATTATCATGGTACGTGTCCAGAAACCATTGTATTACCATGATACATGTCCAAAAGCTAGGGTTGACATGTTAATTTAGTGTGATTAATTATGTTAAAAATAATATGTTAAAAATGTATGCAATGAATCATGCCCCCGACCTGAAAGTAAATTCCATAATAAGGAATTGCTTCACTTCAGAGCAATTCAAGCTTGATGTACCACACTGATATAGAAGCAGGCAGTCAGCACTCCAGCTGTACAGGCAAAACACCTTGTCAAACCAACGAGAGTAGGCAGCATACAGCTTTCCACAGACGTGCTTTTATGCTTAAAGGCAGCTAGAACGAGCTAGGATCTCGAGACGTGTTTTTCAAAGGTTCAAACAACTTAACTTGGCATATCGTCCTAAAAAACACAGCATGAAAACTAATGAGATGCGATGCAACTAAATTAAGATGCTCCCAAAACACCTGTCTGACACATGATTACAAAGACCAAAAATTACATTTAGAGGTTATGTTCAATGATGTGGAAATAAAACAAACAATATTTTGACTTCTAAAGACACCTTTTGTATTGTCTAAATGCTTTACTTGTCTGTTGCCACAATATATGTATATGATGCAATGTATTTGAATTGGCTGAATTATATTATATATTATATTTATAATTATTATATTCTAAATTATCTTTATTTAGAGGCCAAACACAGTAAATACTGATATGCAATTAATTACGATTAATTAATTGGCACATCATGTAATTACTTCGGTTGACAGTGTCCATGTACAGAAAAAAATAAAATAAAAACATAGTAATAACATAGCAATTTTTGGTACATTTTTGTTAGTGTAATCTTCTACTGGCATGGAGGACAATGTGCCGCAGTTGTCTGCTATGGACTTGTGCGTGGACCAGCACACATAAACAACCACTACAATTATCTAATGGTTTCGTCGAGAATGTGCCAAAAAGGAAATAAAGTAGCTGGATTGACTGTTTTCAAATAAAGCTGAAACAGCTGTAAGGAAGTACTGGATCCTACACATTGAGAACGTTTTAAGACATAAAAAAACTGTAACAACATCAAATGGGTAAATCAGTGAATGCTATCAAACCCCAAACTCATCCAACAGTCTATGCAAGCTTGCAAACAAATAATCAATAAGTAACTACTCACAACATGAAGCCAGTCCGTTCAATGCAAAGTTGCTTATCCCTTAACTAAGGTCCCTTTACGTCTTCTCAGGAATGTGTGTGTGTGTGTGTAGAGGCAAGGAGCTCTCTTGTAATGAAGGACACGGTCACTCTTACACTTATGGACACACACTGGGATATCTGTTGCATAGCACGAGAACACTCTTACACAAAGACAAGGTCTTTTGTGTGGATTCACTACAGATTAACCACAATTCCCTATGACAGTGTGTATGGGTGGGGCACAGTGTGTGAGTGTTGTTGGGGACAAAGTCAGCTGAAGACAAACTGCTTGTGGCCCCCAGGCACGCTTTGTGCCAGCACTATTTGGGGAAGCCCCGGCAGAAGCCACCGCAATGGTGAGCCTGTGCCAGTGTGCCCCCACCTTTGTAAGGGGCCCCCAATTCGTTTTACAGCTCGCTAATGATGACGCGAACACAGCCATCTGTGTGCGGATACAAATAAGCAGACAACATGAGAGAGACAGCATGATTAGTTAGCGAATACAAAGCAAAGTTGGTATGAGATGATTATATGGTTCTTTGTTGAGTGCTTTGAATTGTTTTGGCAGCATTCTGCAAATGACATGCAAATAAGGTGAGAACCTGACTGGAAGAAATTAAATGGGATTTTTTTCATGAGGATTTAACATAACCACTGACTGTAAATTAATGTTTGAAAATGTCATTCAAATAAATTGTACACAATTTCAGACATATGCACAACCTGTTCTCACAGAATCACATTACTTTATCTACATTTTTGCAAAATGATTTTTACATGTCTCGTTGTATGTATCTATCTATAAGGGGGTTTAGTGGAAAGGAGGAGGCGAGAACCGGCTTGACAACTTAAATAATAATTTAATAAACAATTTAAACAAAACACACAACCAAAAACACACAGTACAGCTGCCTGCAATTCTCTCTCTCTCTCGAACTGTCGTCCCCGGCCGCCTTTATCCCTCGCGTGCCCCATCAGGCTGATTGGGGACCGGGTGTGTCTCATTCCAGCCCGGCCCCGCCCTCCTCGGCTCTACAGTATCACTGCAGTTTCCTGGTGAAATGAACACTAGAGGCGCTACAACAACAATGATTTTTATTCACTTTCAAACAAATCATGAGTAAAATGTCACATTATTGGTTCATAAAAATGTACTTTTCACCCTGTTCCTCACACAATGCTATCTTATGTCATCTAAACACTTTTACTATAGCGCATGACATGTAAGATGATACATTTTAACATCTGCATTACATAAACAACTACATTTAGATGCTTGTTTGGGCATGAAAAAATTGTGTTGTAGTTCAACTTATAGTTGCATTGTACTTGTGATGTAAAGGACAAGTCCTGAAGAGCATGTGAGCCAACAAGTGAGCCGAATGTGTCATGGAAGCGCCACAAAATTATGTATTTGCTTCAGCAAGTGTGATTTTCAGCTTGCATTTGCTTATAGGGTAGAGAGATTGGTTTTGTTGACTTAAAACTCAATAGAGCATTAACCTTAAAAATACTCATCAATTTGGGAGAACATTTAACTCGCTTTTAGAGCCACACAGTGGACATTTCACCTCAAAACTGCCATGATATGTTTAAGAATCCATGTAATATGATTTTAAAAAATTGTCACCACAGTCACATAATTTTCATGAGATCAGGCTGCAAATGCCATATCCTAGCACAATAATCATCAACGGGAATTAGCAACAATTTCAATGCTAGGATTAAAAAAACTGCTGTCTGAAGTTTTCAAATGGTCCCTTACCACACTGTAAAAGATGAAGCGAGGAGCAGTTTTTCCTTTTCAGGTCAGGCTTTATTTTCCCCTCTGGGCGACACCAATTTACAGTTTACCTTCACACACTACACTAGCACACACAGCTTTCATAAATAAACTTTTACTTCTAGAAAAATCTTTGCTCAGCTCTGTCGTATCCAGTCTCTCTCCGCACTGAGTGTTGTGTCGCTCTCTTTATGCCACTCTCCCCGTGCTCACTGAAATTAGAGACAGGTGTTAGACATAATTTTGCTCAGGTGTAAGTGCCCTTACCGCTTTCTCTCTCCGGAGAGCTGCTTGACCACGCCCCTGCTGCCACACACACCCTCCACAGTTTTAACACGTTTTAGCACAATGTGACGGTCTCTTACTAACTGTAGGCACAATTTACAACAAATATCAAGGTTAAATTAATGATTTTGAACGATTTAAATATGGGACGATTCCCTATTTAACGGGATGGGTCGCAACCAAAGGAAAAATGCAAGGGTTTGCGAAAGTGATGCTTCACGCAACCAAAAGTGGAGAAAATTTTAGTTTTTGCTGCAACACACTCTGATGTAGCCATCCACTGACCAAAGCAAATTTTAAAGGGACGGGTGAAGTTGTGCTTTCAAAAATCATATTCACTGTATTCTCGCTTATCAAACTGACCCGGCTCAGAAAACGGTGCGTTAGTTCAAATTTTTTTGCCACCCATTCGGACTAGAAGTCTTCACGGGCCTTAAGATGAAGCCCAAACTTGGCCCACACTGTCCAGCATTATCCTGCTGAAAGAAGCCACTGCCATCAGGGAATATCATTGCCATGAAGGGGTGTACCTGGTCTGCAACAATGTTTAGGTGGGTGGAAAGTGTCAAACTGACATCCACATAAATGGCCGGACGCAGGGTTTCCCAGCAGAACATTCCAGAGAGTCACACTCCCTCCACCAGCATGTCTTCCCACAGTGCATCCTGGTGCCATCACTCCCCCAGGTAAACGGTGCACATGTACTTGGCCGTACACGTGATGTAAAAGAAAATGGTACTCATTGGACCAGGCGGCCTTCTTCCACTGCTTGCCCATTGTAGATGCATTAGATGGTGGACAGGGGTCATCATGGGAACTCTGACTGGTCTACGGATCCCGCAGCCCAATATGCAGCAGGGTGCGATGCACTGTACACTGTGACACATTCCTCCCCTAACCATCATTAAAAAATTTCTGTAACTTGCGCCACAATAGACCTTCTGTTGGTTCGGAGCAGACGGGATAGCCTTCATTGCTCTCGTGCATCGATGAGCCTTGGGTGCCCAACACCCTGTCGCCGGTTTGTGGTTTGTACCTCCTCGGACCACTGTCGGTAGGAACTCACCACTGCTGACCAGGAGCACCTCACAAGCCTTGCCGTTTCAGAGATGCTTTGACCCAGTTGTATGGCCATAACAATTTGGCCCTTGTTACATTCGATTAGGACTTTACTCATGTCCATTTTCCTGCATTCAACACGTTGACTACAAGAACAGATAGTTCGTTAACCATCTAATCTACCCAGACCTTGACATGTGGACTTGTTAGGAGATGATCAACGTTATTCGCTTCACCTGTGAGTGGTCATAATGTTTTGGCTCATCAGTGTATAATTAATGAAGTCTGTCTTTATACAGTATCGATAACAACATATACCAACTCAAGTACCCACGCACTGTTTTGTTGGTGACTGCTTTCCAGCACTCAAGTGAATGTAAGAAGAGCGCTCGTGATTGCGGGTGTGTCAATAGAGTCTGAGCAAGTCAAAATGCCTGTCTTGGTGAGATATTAAAAACTGTGTTGAAAGTAGCTCCATCCAGATGCAGTAAGTACCAAATACTAAGATATAGGCCTATAATCCTGAAAATAATGAGCAATATACAGATGTGCACAAGGAATCTGCAAACTTCATGTCACAAGCCATGACACAATGCCATGAACCTTGCAAACTTTGGTAAATCAACCAAAATATTTTCTCATAAGCACCTATTTTAGCCTATTTAATGCCTGCTTTCTTATAAACTTAAAACATCTGATAAAAAACACATTTGAGGTGAACAGCCCCCTAACTCATCCTTTTGCTGTGTGTCTGTGAGTGTGTGTGCATGAAACAATTTACGTAGGACTATTTTTTTTTTTATTAATTACAAACCCAATCCATACCTTAAGTTACACTTGAAAAACTTACCTGAACCCTGCCTCAAACCTGATGGTTTGTTGTGTCCCGTCGGGCTCGGGTTGGGACACAACAAACGTGTCCATTCAAAGAATTAAGTTATTGTGCTTGTGCTGTAGTTCCAGCTTCGGCCACTGGGAGGGGCAGTTCAGACACTCGTAAAGTATACACAGATTTTAGCAGACAAAACATTCGGCCTTCTGTCACCGCCAGTTTTTCATGAGATCAGTCTGCTCTTGTCAGGATGGTAGGGAGACAGGACCCAAACGCAGAGAAAAACATTCAAATGGATTTATTAACAAACACACAGTTCTCTCAAACCAGCAAAGCCCAGATTATATTCTCCACCGAGACACGGGCAGTGATTGGACAGTGAATTCCTCCACAGGAATTGGGCAACAGTACAGGCGAAGGCGATCACGGGCAAAGCAGAAGGTAACTACACTTCTGAAACAAAACAGCAGCAAGCTCCAACTACACAAGAGAGCACAGGTAACACTTGACAGCAAACATTCACATTGACACTCACAATAAAAATGACAACGATCTGACATCGGACATTACACATGAGGGGATTTAAATAAGCAGGGAAACAAACAAGGGTCAGCTGGCGCTCGCAGCTGAAGGTTGTAACGATCAGCGTTCTCATGGATACAATCAGGATTCCCATGGAAATGCTGATTTAGCATGCCAGCGTCACCTGAAACAAATGAGGGCAAAACGTAAACACACTTTTACAAAAATAGACAAGTGACCGATGATGCCATGGTCCTCGTCAGTTAAAAACTCAACCTGGCAAGGTGACAGGGATGTGACATCACCGGAGGGCGCACAGCGGCAACTCGCACACTGCGGTAACCCACCAACAGACCCGTGCGCCCACACAAAGCACGTACACGAAACACAAGACAGACAGAGGACAATGATGTCATGGTCCTCGTCAGACAAAACCCAACCTGACAGGTTGACAGGACCATGACTTCACCGGAGAGCGCACGGCGGAAACACGCGCACGGTAGTCCCAAACAACGGGACCCGTGCACTCACAAAACACTGAGGCAGGCCGAAACTGCCACGGTCCCATCAGGCAGAACTCCAACCTGACAAGCTCTTTCCATACCCTCAACATGCATCATCAGGTGGAGTCCTACTAGCTAACTCAAAAACTCTGTTTTAGTCTCGGTTATCACACCAACCAACTGTTTTTGCTGAAATTTTGCCCTCTTATGTCAGAGGTCTGTCACACACCGATTACAAATGGGAGAGGGGTGTCAGACTAAACAACTGCCTCTGATAAATCTCTCAGATTCCCAGGCATGTATAACAAAGTACAAATCAACATTACCAAAATGAAAACAGGAGAATCACACAAACATAAACAATTGTAATAGACTGGATTAGGATTCATTCCAGGAGAAACTTAACCATGTGAATGTGTGTGATTCCAATATTCTGTATTTGCCCCTTTGGGGCTTGCCGTATAATGTATAATATATAAATGTATAATATGTCCATGCATGGGACTTCAGATGCATTTTTAAAAGTTAAACGTGAAAATTTTTACATAAAGTTGCACTCTGTACCCTTTTCCTTATTTAAATTTTTTTACACTTAAAAATAATACACATGCCGAATATTACTTCCTTTTTTAACCCTCTTATGAATGGATACTTTCACCAGTGGAATAAATGGATCATAACTGACTGTGACTAGTGCATTTCTACAACAGCATCGGTAACTGAAAAAAGTTTTTTTTTTTTTCTACTTTAAAGTGGCATCCACAACACTAGGTGTCAGTATAAGTCCAAGACTACTGCCTAATCATTATACAGCATTCATATACAGCATTTATTAGTGTAAGTAGTATGAGTAGTATGTTCATACTGAAAATACAACAAGTATTCTACAGGAAGCCTGATGTTCTTCTTCAACAGAAAAAGCTGAGTGTGGAACGTTGGACACTTCATGCACTTAGCGGTCGTGGTTTGCCCTGCGTAGTGGAAGGGGTGTAATTAACTGGCCGCGATGCTGTACTGACAGAATAATTGTAATAAAGGGTGAATGTGGCAACTAGCAACACTTCTGTGAAGCCCCTTGCAAATGTGAGCTGATTGCTTTACCATCACCCACACTGTGTGGAAATGTAAATTCTTTGACAAATAAGTGTTGAACTAAGTCTGGCTAGTGCACTAAAACTTGCTGCAACACATAGCGTGCATTTGAAACATTACTTCCATCAGCTGAAAACAGTGAATGCTTCTGTGAGGCCTGTACTACACTTCAAATATTAATAAACTAGATGGCCGAGTGCATAATGAGTAGTGCATCATTTGAGACAGCTACTGAGTACAATAATGCAGACAGAACGCAAGGACACATCCTGTGTGTATGTCTTCTATTTCTTGCAGTTACGCCACAGACCAGAAAATTATGAAACACTAAATTTGGCAGGATACATGAACTCATGCATACACAACCACAATAACAATTATAAATTGCCCAATAACCCAAATAACTGTAACAAACTATGCAGTAAAAATTGTCATTGACAGTGTTGTATAAAGTATCCATTTGTCATACTTGAGTAAAAGTAAAAATATCTTCATGGAAATTGACTCCAGTAAAAGTTAAAGTAGCTCATGAGAAAAGGACTTAAGTATAAGTATTAAAGTAACTGATTTTAAATTTACTTAAGTATCAAAAGTACAAGTAAATAAATTACAGAACAGTTCATTAAACCTAAGGCAACTTGTTTGATTGGTGGTGCTCATCATTTACTCACCCTCATGCCATCCCAGATGTGTATGACTTTCTTTCATCTGCAGAACACATACAACGATTTTTACAAGAACATTTCAGCTCTAGATCAATTCAATGCAAGTGAATGGTGGCCAGACATTTCAAGCTACAAAAAGCACATTAAGGGAGCATAAAGGTATCCATATTACTATGTCTTCTGAAGCGATTCAGTCGGTTTTGGGTGAGAACAAACCAAATTGTAACAAATTTTCACTGCATATCTTGCCATTGCAGTCTCTACGCACGATCATGATTTCAAGCTTGATTTCACTTTCTAGTGCTTGACCCAAGCGCAGAGTGCTAGATGGCGCTATACGAAGTGTAATCGATCTTAAAATCCTGATCGCCAAGGAGACTGCTAATGTCAAGGTTTATAGTTAAAAAAGGAGTTATATTTTGGTCTATTGTCACCCAAAACTAATTGGATCCATTCAGAAGACATTGATGAAACCACTGGAGTCTTATGGATTACTCTTATGCTGCATTTATGTGCTTTTTGGAGCTTCAAAGGTCTGGCCACTATTCACTTACATTGAACTGACCTACATAACAGCGATATTGTTCTGAAAAACTTTTTTTGTTTGTGTTCTGCAGAAAAAAAAAAAAAAGAAAGTCACACATCTAGGATCGAATGAAGGTGAGAAAATTATGAGAGAATTTAAATTTTTAAATGTACTATCCCTTTAATGGTGCATTCAAGTCACATCAGAATTATTATATTTATGGGATGAGGGTAAATGAACACCACAGTCCATACAAAATTGGAACACTGAAGGGGAGAGTTGAGTCATATTAGTGCCCAGAACAGAGATTTGTTGGGGTGGGCTCTTTTCACTTGGGCCTATAAGCAACCACCCAGAACACCCTGGCAACTGCATAGCAATGTGCTAAAAACAGAGTTAAAACAACATAACAACAACATAGCAATAACCTGACAACCACCTAGAACACCCTGGCAACTGCAGAGCAATGTGCTAAAAATACAGAAAACAACTTAGCAACAGCACAGTAACAACCTGGCAACCATATACTGTAGCAATGCGCTAAAACACACAGCACATCACCTTGACAACTGCATAACACGCCCTAGCAACCATCCAGAAAACCATAGTAAGCACACACTGTAGCATAAATGGGCTCTAAAGCAAATATAACACTTTAGCAACCACCAGGAAACTAGTTTTGCTTAGACAAAGACCATTCACATCTTCATAAAATATAACAAAAAAAAATATTGTTGGAAATTTTCATGAGCGCTGGTAATTATTCATACACATCATACCTTGGTTAAATGTAAAATGTGAACGCATGTGATTGACTTTTATATGAACAGGACTCCTGGAAATGCGGGAGACTGATCGCACATAACTTCATTATTTCACAGCTTTCATAATGTTTAAGCCTAAACTTATCAAATTAATTAGTCAAAAATCAAATTTAAACTTACATGAGCAGTTTCTTGTCTTCCCCAGTGGACACAGAGGATAGAACATGTAATCTGGTGCTTCATTTGTGATTTTGATTCAGATTCAGATTCATGATACGCAAAACTAATCATTCAGACTTTGAATCTCTTTGTTCAGTTCAAATCAGAGGTAGAAAGTAACGAATTACCACTACTCTCGTTACAGTACTTGAGTAATTTTTTCAAAATTTTTTACATTTTTTAAGTATAAATAAATAATACTTCTTTTACTTTTCCTTGATTTGATTAAAAATTAAGTATTCGACTTCGCTACAATAATTTTTCATGCCAATAGTGACGGAAATTAATGGGGACTCAGAGCAAAAATGCCTACGAAATTGACAAAACTATTAAACAAAAAAATTCAAACTTTGGGGCAAACAATGCCCACACAATGAGTTCCCATGTTTTATTAATAATATCTGATATAGTTACAATTACATACATTGCAATCTTCTTTTGACTTTTCACTGAACATTATTTTTTGTCCCACCATCCGGTTCCTCGCACCATCGAGCATAACCCTTTGCCCCTCTTGTTCAAAATAAACTGTCCTAATGGAAACACTCTCGCTCACGGTGCTGTACTGTACTTACCTGCCCTGTCTCACCCGCTAGAGGCCAAAAGTGTGCAAGGGATGGATGTTATATAAAGAATGTATGAGAAATCACAAAACATAATGTAACCAAATGCTACCATTTACTTAATAATAATATCTCAATATGTTAAATAACCTTAATGTTAATTCTTTATTATTACAACTGTAATACAATAATACATATACAGAACAACCACTTTTAGTGTTTGAATCAGACATATCTCTCACTAAACACTGTGTGAAATGTTTATTTTTGCCTTATTTTATTAACAGTTTGCTTAATAATCTCATTCCATATCTGGATAATTGCTGCAATATCATAGAGGATAAATTTCCTTTCATTATATTAGTTTTGTACAATATGTTAACTTAATAGCCAAAATACTTAGACATACGTGAATGAGAATAAACCTGAAATAGTAATGTGTTTCAGTCACAATGCACATTATGTAGCTTAGAGATGATTTAGAGACATTTAGAATGTTACAAATGGCTATTTCTATTTAAATAAATGTTGTATTCTTAACATTTTCTGTTTGTCCAAGAATCCTTTTGCAGCAATGCAGGTCTTTGGCATTTAGAAGCTGCTAGTTTAGGACCTGTAAGGAGTCTGTTTCTCAAACTAGAGACTGTGGTTTACTTGCCTTTTGTTGTGCATCTGGCCGTCCACTTCCCTCTCTGTCCTGGTTAGAGATTATTTTTTTCAAAACAGTAATGCATGGAATAGCCTTTATCTCTCTAAAACAACAGACTTTATGAGAGAATATAATTTCAGGAGAAATGTGTTTCTTTTTGACAATTGTTAAAACCAAAATTTGACTTGCAAGTGTAAAGCAACTTATAAGAACTCAATACCTCAGCAATTGCTCAATATCTCAGCAATACCTGGGGAAAAAACCCACTGTATTGTGATTTCCACATGGTAGCGCAACCATTTTCAATTGTTCTAATAATACGAAAATGTTCTTGAGTACCAAATTAGCACTTTGGAATGCTTTTGTAAGGAATAGGTGACACAGTATATGTTTGCCATCACGGGTAAAGATTTTTTTTTACATTTAATGCATCTTTGGTGAAAGGAAGCATAAGTTTCTTTCAAGAACAAAAATGTCTTTGTGTTCTATAAATGGAAGCATATATACTATATATATAATATAATTTTCATAAAGTAACTTGTAAGGTAATTACTTGAGTAGTTTTTTGGCAAACTACTTATTTACTCTTACTTGAGTCATAATTATCAGTACTTCTCAGTACACAAGTGAATTATTTCTTCAGTAGCAGTACTTTTACTTAAGTAAAAAAATCATACTCTTTCCACCACTGGTCAAAGGAATTAAATTTAAAAGATTCAACTCAAATGATTCTTTTAACGAATCACACATCACTATCACCGATCTGCACGCATTTTTGCACATATAGCTGTGATTTTTTGCGGTGTTATGTCGCAAAATTAACGAAAGGTTCTGGAGAAATTTATTGGAGTAAAAGTATCAATTTCTCTTCAAAATGCAGTGAAGTGAAAGTAAAAGTCCAAAGAAATATTTATACTCAAGTACAAATATTAAAAAAACTGTACTTAAGTATAGTAACGAAGTATTTGTACTTAGTTACTATACACCTCTGGACATTGATTGTGGATTCTCCATACAGCTGTTGGAAAATGCTGTTTAAAATGAAATGTCTGTGATGGCATGATGTGTATCAGACACAAAATTCTAGTATAAGGTACTGTTCTGGGAACTCTGGTAAGATAATTTCATTTTGTGGTGAAAGAGCATTTATTGAGCCAATGACACCATCTGTCTCAGTGGGTGTAAAAGTTGAAAGTTTGTCTGCTGTTTACTTATAGGAGTGATTGACTTAATTTAATTATTTTTCTCATAAGGTCATATACAGTTCAAGGTAAAATGAGAGACAGCTCCTGCATTAGTTTCTCAAAATCATTTGTTTGATGCCACAAGATGGAGCCAGCGAGCACAAAGCGTGACTGAATAGATGTCACAAATGTTTCCTCTTAGCATGCCAAATTATCATGGATAAGTCATTTAAATGATGTAATAAATAAAGCTAATAAAACCAGCAAAAGTCTAAGCTGACACTTATTCTATCTCCAGGTAACAGCTATTAAATTACGGCAAAAATGTCATCTTCAATGATACATTAATCCATTATTCAATATATACAAAGGTCTTATCTTGCCCAAGCATACCCTGGAAAAAAAATACCTTATTTACAGCAGCGCCATCTGACCGTGAGGGACAGACAACAGTCTTTTCAATGGGTTGTACTGCAGTTTAAAGTGTTTTTGGATCGTTCCGCCGACAAAACATTGAAAAAACAACTTTTCAAGAACATTCAGTAGACAAAATACTCCAGACAACATGAGTTGTGGAAAATCAGCTTTTTACAAATTTATACTGTTCGTGCCATTGAAGAGATGTAAGTCTCTCACAGCTTCATTGTCACTCCTTTCATCGGAGTTGATAACAAACCACTTAAAAAAAGTGTTAGATTCCCACTCAATATTGTCACATAATTCACTGTAATTAATTACCCTGGTATAAGAAGAGCCATTCTGACAGCTGGATGTGAGCGAGCAATGTCTGATGGGAAATCAAATCAATATGAAGAGTAACAGTAGTACATTGCCCACACACTCCTGACATTTCCAAACCCACTCAAGCATCAAAGTCTGAAGGTCAACACTGTTTCGATGTTGGCAGCTGGACTCCATCTGTCAGTCTCAACAGAGTGTAAAAAATGGACTGTAAATTGTCATCAAGGTCAGTAGGCAAACTTTTGACAGCATATGTTCTTTATTAAACACAAGTCCATTCTAAAAGACTTTAAATTCTGTACATTCATCTCTGTTCTGTATAGCCCCCTATACCTATAAGAAAGAAACATCTCTTTAATATCCCAGTTGACTCTCCAAGACAGCAATGAGATTAAATGGAGAGCAAATTGAGACTTTTGAATAATATTTTATATATAATACAATATAATACCATATACCTATGTAAAGGGGTTATAAGGGAAAGGAGGTGGCAAGAACCAGCTTGACAATATAAATAAATTTTAATAATAAACTTAAACAAAAACACACAAACATAAACACATACAGGGCAGCTGCCCATAGTTCTCTATCTCTCTCGAACTGCCATCTCCGGTAGATTCTGATTGGTTGACAGACATTCTAAGTTTTTCAGTAAACGCACAGCTATGAAATAGTCCAGATCTTGACAGCATAACAGTTCCATATCACTTCACCAAATTATTTCAGTTATTTCAAAGAGCAGTACAGGCTACCACAGCAAAATATCAAATTAAAACAAAGATATTGGTTAAGAATGACAAACAATGTTTATAATATCTTACATTCATTTCCATGTCTGTTGAAAAGCGTCCTTGCGCTCCCTCTCTCTTTCGCTCTCAACACTCACACACAAACTAGAGTCGCGACTAACAGAGCCTTGATGTTAACACACCTCCATGACTTGATTTATACAACAGTTTCTATATAATCCAAAAAAACTTTTAATATCTGTGGAAAGCACCCTCATGCTCCACATACCCCTCTCTTTCGCTCTCACACATGGACACACACATACACATACTCATGAGTCTGATACACTGCCTTGATGTCAACAGACCCCTGTGACTTAATAAAACAGTTGTGTGGCAACAGCAAATCTATATACATTAACGGAAATTGAATTATTGAAAAATAATGCACACCCGAGGTGTAACGGCCTCTCCACTGTGCATTGTGTCCACATTACCACCTCGGGGTGTGCATTATTTTTCAATAATTCAGCGGTCCGTCATCAATTATTCCTTACATAATGGCCGTATTTTGAACACTGTCCCCGGCAACTAGTCAGCAGTTCATGTTCCCTGAAATCAACCCCATTCCGCCAAATTACTGGCAAACGCCAACCCTCATTAGTCCTTTTAGCATCACTGGTCATCTTCCCCTGTAGTGCTATGAAGAATGATTTGAAGGTTGCATTATCACTCTAAAATTTAATTTTTACTCCACTGACAGTTAGGTTTAGGGTTGGGGTTAGGGTGTAGTGTTAATGAAATATGTATTCCTGTTGAGTGTACTAAATCGATTACAACTAAAAATGCTCCTTCCTTTTGGTGCCACTCTGTGGACATTTCAACCAGAAAAAGCTTACACGTGCCCATACGTTCAACAGTACTTCCAGCTTTGACCACTGGGGGCAGTGATTCAAATTTCAGTAAGCACAGACTGATTTCAGCGACCTACTGTCACCAAATTCACAGTGTGATCAGCCTGCGTGGCTCTCTCGTAGCACTTTACAGTTCATTTCTACTCGCATAGTAAAATAATTTCAACTCGAATCAATATTTCATATCCTTTTATTTATTTATTTGGTAAGTAGCAATGTAATAAATGAGATATTTACAGTACACCATTATCTCAAAATAAACCTCTGCAGGGTGATACTGAAGACCTGATTAACCTGTCAGGGTTTATTTTGCGATAAAGACCCAATATCTCCCTCAAACACTGGTAAAGACTTTTCCTTTTAATGCACATAATATCTTGAAACTTATTGGAATTTTTTCTCATGTTTCAGAGTAAGAGAGGTTGTGAAATGTCAATGTCAATTTTATTTATATAGCACCATTAAATACAACCAGGGTTGACAAATGTGCTGCACAATAAAAAACAGAACACTTAGACAATGCAATCGGGGTGAAACACAGAAATGTTATTTTTAGGATGAATACATGTCTTTCAGTTCAGCAGAGGGGCTACAAGTAAGTAAACACACACATACATATACACACACACACACACAGCGCAGGTCATGATGTAGTGCTGTTCCTTTAGCTTCTCACCACAGCACATAGTTTTGACTCACTTCCCTCACAGGCCCCACCCCAGAGCTCCTGTGCTCAATTTTGACACAGACTCCACCGTTAGCTGTGTTAGAATAGAAAAAAGCTATTCCTGTCCCCACATCTGGAATTCTGTTGAGCTTCTGTCCATATTCACGTACCTACCAGAGAACATCACTCCAGGTAAGAGGCTCTTGACACATGTTTATTTCAATCTCTTTCTGACCACCTATTGTTCTGTCCATGTTTTCTTCTTTCTCTGGTATGATTTTACTTCAAACATGTGTGAGGCAACAAAGATTGCAACTGTTTCAGGTTCTTCAAGTCTGTAGTTGTTTTAATCCTGAAATTCTTTGAATTCTTTCAACCCCATCAGAACTTCATTGGTTTTGCTCAGCTGACAAATTCTTGACATGCACAAAGGCACAAAAACGTCACTTGTGTGAAAAGCATAAACTAACATGGCATATACAGTTCTATTCTCTACCACAGTAACAAGAACCTGACTTTTCTGATCTAGAATCAGGAATGTGACATGTCTAGTCTTGTCGTCTGCTGGAATAACTGGATTTTGAAAATCCTGCAGTCTGAGAAAGAGTCTTTGGAAAAATGGATTCTTCAAAAACAAGTCCTAGATGTGTTATCAAGAAGACTTTGAACAGATATCTGGTTCCACGTGGGAACGGCAACCTGCTTTAGTATTTTATTATAATAAAAAAATGGCACGCAACTCAATTTAGCATTTAGGTGACTTAGAGCTGTAGTTGTGTGTTTTTAGGGTTACTGTGTTCATGGCTGTGGTAGATTCTGTGGGCAAGCTTTAAGACACATACCTCATGTTGTGACTGCAATTTCCCCTATATGGAAATGAGACTAACACAGCATGGTGGATTCGTAGGCATCAAGAAAATTTGACGAATTGTAGTATCACAGGATCTGAGGCAGGTTTCACTGTGACCACTGGCAACTGCTAAAATTTTAACAATTTAACAGTATTATCGTAAGTCTGGCTATAAGCCTATCTATCAAATTCTTTATGACCTTCTGCAACAGCGTCAGAAGAACACGGAAAGGGAATTTGTAACGTAAAGGAAATGGCCATCAAAAAGATTTCATTCTAAAGAATATCATCTGCCTTTGTGACTATGTGCTGAGTCATGCTGTTTCCTCACATCCTAGATGATCTAACATGTTTGGAGCCAGGTTTAGACTGGAGACAGCAGAACTATGCAGGAATGTCTCAATTACGTCAAACAAGCCCTTTTATGGACAAATTCATTGAGACATTTTCGAGCAATAACAGCAGATAAGGGAGGAATGAATCATTGTAATATACATTATACTGATGTCAGCATGTTCCTATACTTGGTCAGTTGTTTTTTGTTTTATTGTATTTTGGGTTTTTATTTTATTTATTTATTTATTTATTTATTTTTTAGGGGTTCAAGGATGAAGGGCTGGAAACCCTATTGTTTTTGTCAGGATTTTTATTATTATTATTATTCTGCCCTAAAACTGATCGTGTAAACCAAACTGTAAGGCCTAGAGACTTGAAACTTTCAGGGATGGTAGTACTCCGGCTGGCTAGCCATACACATGGAATCGGCCTGATCAGCCTATAGTTGGCACTATAGTGAAAAAAATATATCACATTTTGGGCCATAACTCTTGGGCCGTAAGGGATGGAAACAAAATAATTTTTTCCAGTGATTTATTGCGTCTTGGCGAATCTTTTAAGCTCTGGCCAATTTTGGCTCCGCCAAACCAGTGCAGAACGAACCAAACCAGAACCAAACCAGTGCAGAAAGATTCAGCAGAGTCCCAATATGAAAAGTTGTTAAAGGAATTTTGATCTTTTGATTTATCGTCAAATGGCACGCCAAAACGTACGTAGTGAGTGTGGCCACTTTTACTAAAACGGTTATAACTTTTGAACAGACTGAGATATTATTACCAAATTTGGTACACTTATGTATGGGGTCATTCTGAGGACACACACAAAAATTGCACACCTCTGCCTCTTGGTGGCGCTATAATAATAGAAAAACAATAAATGTCTCTAACTATGGAACCACTGTCCAAGGTGCCATCAAGGTCAATGAGGACAATCGCATATCTTGAAAAGCATGGCCGCCATTGACCAATCAGCTTTTAGCAGCTATTTGATAAGGTTAACAAAGTCATATAGAAACAAAACTTGGTACGCCTATGATGTCTGTGCAAAATGTGAATTTTTTTTTTTTTTAAATGTGTGTAAATCGATGTATATATGGCTGCTTTTCCACAAAGGGGGTGTTGGTGAACTATCCCTTTAAAGTTAGATCTTACTGATTCCAGCTGAATGGAGTTCAGTGGTGATGCTATCTAGAACAGAGGAAGGAACATCTCAGAAGGGAACATATTTACAAGCCAAGCAGCAAAGTTCAGGCTGTACTCTGGAAACAGAACAAATGTGTTTCAGATCCAATTATTGCATAAGCATACTTCAGTAATGAAAAAAAAAAAACTGTTTGGGCTGTATGAATATTACACTTGTTTGTTGTCACCTATATAAACAGTTCTTTCCATTTCATTATGCTAAAGAACAGCCATAAATAAATACAACATGCACACATTTGACTATATGCATATTGTACACACTCTTCCACATGCAAACAGTAACATACTCAATAATCTGACATACTCTGTGTATGTATGTTTGTTTTACAGTATGCCTCTTGGTGGAGGAAACAAATGTGGCTGCTGTCAGAAAACTGTGTACTTTGCAGAGGAAGTGCAATGTGATGGGCAGAGCTTCCACAGATCCTGCTTCCTGTGCAGTAAATTTCTTTCCTGTGTTTAAATGAAATTACATGGGCAGCTGGTCCTGTATTTCAGTATTTCAATGTTTTTTAACAAACTTTAAGGAGGGAAGACATAATTTAAAATATCATATGATTTATAAAGAACATATCAGATTGTCTGTTTAGTTATATTATTGTTTATCTTTTCTATAGTGACAGAAACAGCACAGTGTGTAACGCTTTGCACCCAGCTTAACTTAAATCGAGTTATGACTGAATCTTTTTACATTTGTGTGGCTTTAAGAATGGCCTCTTAGCCGAAAGCAAAAATTCAAAACTGCACAAACTTTGATTTAAAGCAAAAAAAAGTATTTGAAAATCGGACATAAAGGCAAAGGTACAAGACTGTGTACTTACCGTCTTTCATGAGGGCATGAGCTACAATCCCATGAAGCATTGTGAATGAGGTAACTGAATAAAAAACTATGGAAATATTTTAAAAATATTAATTTTAGGTTGTTGATTATAAGTATAGAAACAATATATTTTAAGTTTACTGAAAAATATTCCGATATATATACAAGTATATATGTAGTTTGTGCCTTTAAGTGTGTAGGTAAACTGAGTCGATTGCGTCATTCACAGTGGATCATGAAAGTGGGTGGTCACTGCTGGACAAGTTTGGTGGGCTTTGTTGGCCACGGTTCTCTGATTGGTGGATCTCTCTCTGCTGGATCATGGGTAGTGTAGTTGCTCACCAGGGTTTCTGCTATTAAACACTATTTCAAAACAATGAAGTTGAAATAACACAGACTGATGGCTTCAACAAAGGCATATACCATCAATGAACAACCTCTGAGCTCACGGTCTTTAAAGGTTTATAAATTATTGTTGAAAATCTATTTGTCTGTGGTAAAAATATATTTTTTTATTTTTATTTATTTATTTTTTTTATTTTGTTTATCCGTAACCATACTGTTGCACTCTATCGCATCTTGATACCACAGCCCTCCTTGTTGTGTACAGTTTGTATTTGCATGTAGCCTAAGCGTTAGCATCTAGCTACATGTATTATCTTAAAATCTATTATTACTTTACATTTAGGTACTTACATTTAAAAAACTGCTGTGGCAGCCTCATCTTCACACTCCTCAACACTTCAACTGGAATGTCGAAACAGAATCGTAACAAACTCTTCTTACTTTGCGCAAGGGGTTGTTGGCAACATTAGCTGAAAAAGCATGCACATATGGGTGCCTTTGGCTATTTTGAATATAGTCTGATTTGGGATGCATTAATTTTAATTTCACAAACTATTTAGGATGGAGAGAGTGCAAATTAAACACAGCCATAGTCAGATGTTGTTTATATTAATCTTTTTCAAACGGCTGCAGAATAGTCTTTCAGGCAAAGATTGTTCTCTGGCGCCACCTGCTGTTTATCTTTATAATCACATTAAAATACACATACAACGTGACCTGCTTTGGGCCCTCAAAGGGTTCTGCATTCCAGACAGTCAGTCTGCAGAAAAATACATTAAAGCACACTCTAGAGACATGGCTCAAAGTGCTAGAGTGTAGTTTTTTTTTTTGTTGTTTTTTTGTTTTTGTAGCTTTTCACATTTTGATAACAGCATATAGGCTAATCATATAAGTTCTATAATTTTATGTAACAGTCTGGAATGTTTTAAAGTAAGACAAACTTACTAATAACACAAAACAATACCCAAAACAACAAAGTTACAAAGTATTTTTTTGGAGTCTTGTAAAGCCCCATCTGATTTTTTTCTTTATATACACTACCGGTCAAATGTTTTGAAACACTTGACTGAAATGTTTCTCATGATCTTAAAAATCTTTTGATCTGAAGGCATATGCTTAAATGTTTGAAATTAGTTTTGTAGACAAAAATATAATTGTGCCACCATATTAATTTATTTCATTATAAAACTCAAATGTAATTAAAAAAGAAAGTTTTTGAAATTGACGACTTGGACTAAATAATAAAGAAAAGCAGCCAATAAGTGCCCAACATAGATGGGAACTCCTTCAATACTGTTTAAAAAGCATCCCAGGGTGATACCTCAAGAAGTTGGTTGAGAAAATGTCAAGAGTACATGTCTGCAAATTCTAGGCAAAGGGTGACTACTTTGAAGATGCTAAAATAGAACACAGTTTTGATTTATTTTGGATTTTGTTTAGTCACAATATAATTCCCATAGTTCCATTTATGTTATTCCATAGTTTTGATGTCTTTACTATTATTCTAAAATGTGAAAAAAAATTATCTCCTGGGTTTTTCACGCACAACAATCTCTAGAATGTAAAGAGAATGGGCACAGGCTCACCAAAACTGGACAGTAGACGATTGGAAAAACATCGCCTGCAGCCTCAGTTTTCTGTTCTTTGCTGACAGAAGTGGAACCCAACGTGGTCTTCTGCTGTTGTGGCCCATCCGCCTCAAGGTTCGATATGTTATGCATTCTGAAATGCTATTCTGCTCACTACAATTGTACAGAGTGGTTATCTGAGTTACCATAGACTTTCTGTCAGCTCGAACCAGTCTGGCCATTCTTTGTTGACCTCTCTCATCAACAACACATTTTAGTCCACAGAACTGCCGCTCACTGGATGTTTTTTGTTTTGCACCATTTGCGGAGTAAATTCTAGAGACTGTTGTGTGTGAAAATCCCAGGAGATCAGCAGTTACAGAAATACTCAAACCAGCCCATTTGGCACCAACAATCATGCCACGGTCCAAATCACTGAGATCACATTTTTTTCCCCATTCTGGTGATTGATTTGAATATTAACTGAAGCTCCTGACCCATATATGCATGATTTTATACATTACACTGCGGTCACATGATATGCTGTTAGATAGCCGCATGAATAAGTAGATGTACAGGGGTTCCTAATAAAGTGGCCGATAAGTGTATATATACATATATATATATATATATATATATATATATATATATATATATATATATATATATATATATATATATATATTATTCTCTTATCCTTCTTGTTTCAGTGGTGTGCAGAAAAAATCTAGACAGCACTACTGTGGCCGTCCATGAGAATGAGATCTACTGCAAGGCTTGTTATGGCAAAAAATATGGGCCTAAAGGCTACGGCTACGGTGCTGGTGCAGGGACTTTGAGCATGGACAAAGGAGAATCACTGGGCATTAAAACTGATGAGTAAGAAATCACTTCTGTACATTTTTACTCTAAAAACTTGCTCCACACCTTATGCTGCATTTTGTGTCTCTTGATTGCAGGCCTCAAACACACCGGCCAACCAACAACCCCAACACATCCAAGTTTGCTCAAAAGTTTGGTGGCTCTGATGCTTGTCCACGATGTAGCAAGGCCGTCTATGCGGCTGAGAAAGTCATAGGGGCAGGAAGTGTAAGTCATAAATTACTGGAGGAAATGAAGTGGTAGAGCTCTAAAATAAACGTAACAACATTTATGTCCTTTGTTACTGACAATTAGCTTGGCCCCATGTTTCATAGTGCTTGTATTTATGAGTGACTCTGAAAGCTCCGGATAGGATTTTTATTTAGGTTTTTTTTTTTTTTTCTCCTGTGCAGGCATGGCATAAGGGTTGTTTTCGATGTGCTAAGTGTGGAAAAGGGCTGGAGTCCACAACTTTGGCCGACAAGGATGGAGAAATCTACTGCAAAGGCAAAATATTCAGTGTTATCCTGTCTCTTTTTTAATGGTGCTTGCTATTTAAACCATTCAGAACACCTTAGCAACTACCTAGCAACATGATAAAAGCCATTCAGAACACCTTTGTGACTGCATTGCATCGCCCTGGCAACCACCCAGAACACCCTAGCAACCACCTAGCAATATACTAAAACCCATTCAGAATACCTTAGCAACTGCATAGCACTGCCCTAGCAACCACCGAGAACATCCTAGCAACCACCCAGCAACATGTTAAAAGCCATGCAGAATACCATGACAACTGCATAGCATTGCGCTTGCAACCACCCAGAACAACTTCAAGCATCTTGGTGGCGAATTTTGCCGGAGCAAGCACCACTCACATTTTCATGTAAAAATATTGGGCCTCATTTATAAAACATACGTACAATCAGATTTGATCCTAAATTCCATGCATTTGGTCTTACGTCAAAAGGAGGAAAAAATCTGGACATATAAAGGCAGAAACTGATGTGAAAATATTCTTATGCGTACGTCAACTGTGACAAGCATGCATACAAACGTTTTTTTTCTGCTCATCCTCATGCTGACTTGATTTTTTCAATTGTAATGATGCAAATACGAGAAGTCAGTGACTGACTTAATTTATTTATAAATGAGTGAGCACATTTGAACAAGAATATTCCAGTATGGGTCAGAATGTTGTCTTATGTAGATTATGTATGCATATTGTAAATTATTTTGGAAATCCACTGTAACAGAATATTTGTATAGCCCAACTGCTCATTTCCACAATAAATTAATTTCGAGACATACGAGATAACAGGTAGATGTAATAGACAGTATGTACTATGTCAAGCACATTTTTGGAGTGAGGAGGAGCAGAGATTATAATTTACAGCAACATAGCTACAGTATATCAATATACAGATAGGTGAAAGGACCGCAAGTCTGCAACAGTCTCAAATTTAAAACTCATCCACATTTTTTCATTAATTCATCCTTCAGACTCTTGTCTGCTGTTGAACATAAAGAAAAACGAATGATTTGACTAAAATGCAGCATAATCAATAGCAAGAGCAAGCAGGAGAGAACAGTGGGATATGGACAATGGTTGAAGAATGATGTGGATTTACAGTAAACTTGGTCAATCAATGGATTTATTATCAATTGATATTGAAAATGAATAACTCATGATGAGCTGTTGAACAGGTCACATTATATGGGCAGAAACTGATAGCGGCACTTTAGCATGTTAGAAAACCTTGCCAACCTCAGAAGAACGTTCCTTATGAATGAAAGAACAAATTAATAATTTGCCCATGCACTTTTATTGTATTCTGTCTCATCATTTAGGACATTTGTTGGTGTTCTGTAAGTGGAGTCCACATGATTTTAAGATGAATTGTGATACATGAAGTGGGATGCTTATAGTAACATTTTTCCGTGCGTACAGACATTTTATAAATTATTCGTAGGAACATTTAGGAAATTGTTGTATGCTCACATTTAAGATCATTTTATGTACGTCTTTATAAATGAGGCCTTTTGTCATTGTCATTCTTTCTCAGATTGTCATCGTATTAACTCATTTTGTGCTCTGCACAGGTTGCTATGCCAAAAACTTTGGTCCAAAGGGATTTGGATATGGTCAAGGATCTGGAGCACTGTCACACACTCAATAGACACCTCAACACAACTTACCCCACATCCCTTATTCATAAGCATCTGTACAAGCACCTGAACCACCTACTCGTATGCATGTGCGTGTACAGGGCAAATGAGTGCATGTCATTGTCTTCAAACAGGAAACATGTCAATCACAAAGAAAACTTGAGTCCAGATGCGTCTGTCTCACTGATATACACAGGGTTGGGAGGGTTACTTTTGAAATGTATTCCACTACAGATTACAGAATACATGCTGTAAAATGTAATTTGTAATGTATTCCGTTAGATTACTCAAGTTCAGTAACGTATTCTAAATACTTTGGATTACTTCTTCAGCACTGGTAGATTTTTTCACTCTGTCAGTACAGTAAGACAAAATACACGTTAAAAATACATTCTCTGAAAAACCTAAATATCTTATGCAGTGTTGTTTCTAAAACAAGATCAATCAAACTGAGGATTTTTAGATATTTTTACAGAAAAACAATACAAAAATTATTATCAAGAATACAATTTTTGCCCTAATATCAAAGGTCTTCAAATCGCATCATTTATATGTATAAATGTTTTCCATCAGAAAGGACTAAATATTAAATGAAACAAATGACAATAAAATGCAAAGTAATCTCTTCAGTAATCAAAATACTTTTTGAATGTAACTGTATTCTAATTACCAATTATTTAAATTGTAACTGTAGTGGAATACAGTTACTTATATTTTGTATTTTAAATACGTAATCCCATTACATGTATCCGTTACTCCCAACCCTGGATATATATATATATATATATATATATATAACTGGATCGCTGACATAACGTTAATCTGTTAGCAAAATGTGAAGCCACCGGAAGTGTTCCAGCGGCCATCTTGGTATGCCCAAACTCTCACAGAGCATCAATGACTGACAGGCAAGTTACGACAGTTACATTTCACCCTCTAGTGACAATCATGTATAATGTTTAATTAGCTTGTTATGGATAATATTCGTTACGAGGGAGAAGATATACGCCTATCGCGATGTCAGAGCATTCACCTGCCTCAGTGTTCAGTCTATCAGTGCAGCACAACAATCACCAAAGGAAGCAGCAAAACTGTCCACAAGTTGTAATGTAAGTATGAAAAGCTGTAATATTTGCTTGTTTTGGGGACAACATGTCCGTTTGCCTCGGAAGGTCATTAAAAAAGTCAAACCGAGATTTTTAATTCGCCTAAAATGCCCAGGATTTGCCTGTTTTCATATTGAAGTGCTCGCTGTTGTCATACATGGATACATGTCATAAATTACGTGTTCGTTTGAACCTAACGTATCAGTTTAATTTGAACCAGCTTCTCCCTCAATCTCAGCGCTTGCTGTGTGTGATAGAGGGAGCGAGCGCACGCTCAAGTGATCGCGAGAACAAGGCACTTTTTGATGAAAACATAAAACAAGTAACTCTTAACACTTCAATGATCACAATAAATAAGTCTGAAATGTCTGTTTGTATCTTACCTCAGTTGCAGTGAACTTGTTTACATTCAGCTGATCTGTTCGCTGATGAAGTTTGTTAGTGGTGGATACTGTTTGATATAGATACACGTAACTCGCTCGGGCTTTCAAGAAACAGGAAAAACCCCTACTTTAAATAAATAAATAATTACATGTGTAGGACGTTTGCATTGTAGGGATGCACATGAAGTTTTCAGATATAAAATCGGTGATTGAATGATTAATGTTTACTCGCTGAAATTAGATGATTTCCTATTAAGTCAATAGGGACATTGGAATGTTTGGGCATAGCAATATGGCGGTGCAGTGGCTTCACTGATATGATGTCATGAGCAATCCAGTTCTATCTATATATATATATCAGTGGTCTGTCTCAATCATAATGAGATGTCACATTATGCATTTCAAAATAGTTGTATTGTTTTTAAACCCATAAACGTCTCTTCTTAAGTCCAGAACATTACCAAACACTTGGAAGAATATCAACAATTTAAACAAAGCATGGGATTAACACTTTTGTCTACTCACCTAATGTGATCACACAGATTTAGTGGAATTTGAGCTTTCTGGTAATATCACTTTTCCTTTGTTTGATGTACTGTCTATTCTGTATAATGGATCAACATATAAGAGCTTAATCACTGTAAAGAATGTTCCTTTAGCTTTATTCAAAGCATGCAAGATTTAAATTTCTTGGCTTAAGATGCACTAGCTAAAGTGGCCCCAGATGTATTAAGACATTTCTGAAAGTCATCACATTAGATAACAAAACATGAATCCAAGTGGAATTTATGAGAGACAGCAAACTGTTCAAGCAAAACATTGGGATTTAAATAATAAAACAACAGATATACTTTTTATTTGTTTGAGGCAAGAAATTTTGTTTGATTTATTACTCTTTAAAACAAAGGCATAGTGTCCAGATACATTTTGGGGCCACTGTATAAGATCACTTTTATTTCAAAGACTGTCAAATGTTTTTAATCAGTGAAAAAAATATCACACTTATGCATTTTGCACGTACTTTAATAAGAAGGAATAGCCAGTAAAAGTATCAATATGCACAGTTATGGGGTCTTGTGTCACTTATACAAATGTCTTTTTATTTCATGCTTAAATTGTTGGATAGAAAGTCTGAATTATAAGTACAGTTGATAAAACATAACCTGCATTTGTTGAATGTGAAGGATCAGTTTTAAAGGAATGCATAGTTCACCCAAAAATGAAAATTCTCTCATCATTTACTCCCCCTCATGCCATCCCAGATGTTAATAACTTTCTTTTTTCTGCTGAACACAAACAAAGATTTTTAGAAGTATATTTCAGCTCTGTAGGTCCTCTCAATGCATGTGAATGGTGACCAGAACTTTGAAGCTCCAAAAATCACATAAAGGCAGCATAAAAGTAATTCATATTACTCCAGTGGTCTTCTGAAGTGATCTAATAAGTTTTGGGTGAGAACTCATTTTTAACTATAAACCTTGACATCAGCAGTCTCTTGGCGATCATGATTTAAAGCTCGATTGCACTTTCTATAATCATGATCATGCCTAGAGGCTGCAATATCAAGATGAACAGTAAAAATAAGTTACATTTTGGTCTGTTCACACCCAAAATCAATTACATAGTGTAAGAAGACATGGATTAAACCACAGGAGTTTTATGGATTACTTTTATGCTGACTTTATGTGCTTTTTGGAGCTTTAAATTTTTGGATCCCATTCACTTCCATTGTGAGGACCTACAGAGCTGAAATATTCTTCTAAAAATCTTTGTTTGTGTTCAGCTGAAGAAAGAAAGTCATATACATCTGGGATGGCATGAGGGTAAATGATAAGAGAATTTAAATTTTGGGGTGAATTATTCTTAAAACACAAAAAGGAGATGTTTTAATGAATATCTGTCTTATTAATACAGTGGCAGTGGATAGTGCCTCACTTTACAGCTTAAAAAATGTACTCAGAATTATAATAAAAATATTCTGTGTGAGTCAGTGCATTGTCGAATGTTGACGAGAAACAACCAGGAATTCAAATCATTTTTTAGCAAAAATCTTCATGAGATAGAACCTTGTTCACAATGGCTCACACATTGTTTTTTGAAAGTCATATAGGTTTGGAACAACATGGGTAAATTTTAAATGAGAAATTTCCTTTTTAGGTGAACCATTCCAGTATGTGTAGAATGTAACTGCATTCCATTTAAATAATCTTGATCACATGCAAAAAGTTCATAACCTAACCATCATACAATGTCAGATATGCAGTTTGAGTTACACGCTCATTCAGTTTCACTGTGACTGAACGATAAATACTCTGACACTACCAGTCATGTCAAGTCACTCCCTTTTGGGAAGTCCCTGATAACCCTTGAATAAGTCATTAAAATTGTATATAACTTTAAGTTCCCTCCTGACCCTGTTTAAAGGTTGTCACCCTGGCTACCGCAATATTTGCAAGCTAGAGACAATGACACAGCACTGGTGCACCCAAATATAAAAAGTATGTCATAACACAGACACAGTAATTGACCACTTTTCTAATTGCAATAAAGACTAACACGGCTTAAAAATGTTAGGCTGATGAAAAATGTATATGCTACTGCAGGGTCTCTGTAAATTTGGAAACAGGAGGTCAAAAGTTTTGATGCTGAAATCGGTCTGTGTGTACCGAAATTCGAACCACTGTCCCCAGTGGCCGAAGCTGGAAGTGTTGTAGGGTGAAATGGAAAATGTCCACAGGGTGGCATCAAAAGTGAGTTGTATTTTTAGTTGTAAATGATGTAATACAGTCAACAGGAATGCATATTTTAATTAACACACTGAACCTAAACCCCAACCCTAAACCTAACCTTTAGTGGAGTAAGAATGTAATATCAGAGAGAAAAAAAGCCTCCAAATAACGCTCAACATTGTTTGTGTGGACGCATTTACTTTGAATGCAGTTACACATGCCTGGGTCTCTTGGACCCAAAAAGTAAAGAAGTCATTCTCAACAGAAAATAAAGGTTAAACTTTTGAACTAATGCAAAAAAAATAAATAATAATAATTAAAAAAAAAAATGAAAGGAATTTGTGTAATGACTGGGATCTGATCAAGTTGACTAACAATACAAACAAAATTCTTTGTGTTTGAGCATAGGCTATGTGGGAGTCATATTATTAATCATGTAACATGCTGAGTGCATGTAATGGTTGTGGAGGAGACCGAGGGAAATGCAGGGGTTCCTGCCAAATCTAGCATTAACATGTACTGTACCTCCTACACACATTCTATCTGTGAAAGAAAACAACAAGAAAAACAGTTATAAATGAACGCTTAGGCATTAACACAGGTTTCATTCATAATGTAAAATCTCAATGTATTGTAAGTGTTAAAGTTGGGTAAATGTCCATGAATGTTTAAAACATCTTTGTATTTTCTGTGCATATAGCAGTGTTTATGCCAGACAAATAACACTTTTGCAGATGACCAAAACAAAATGGCTTTTTAATGTGTGGCATGACACCCTTGAAACAACATGGAATGGTGCTTTTGAATTGGGTTTCAAATGAGAAGAAAGGGAAAAGATAGTCCTCTAGTGGACAGAATGCACAATCAGCTCAAACAAAGTTTCAACTATAAAAGGAGTTTCTCACGACCAACAGTGACTTTCAAAAATGTTCATCATTCCATTTCAGGTGTATCAGTAAAGACAAGAATATCGGATGGGTTTCTTCCTCCTGTCAGCCTGAAAACTCAAGACTGTTCGGTGTTCCAACACAATGTTCTGCGTTTAAAGGAATCAGGACCTTCAGTTCTTTTAGATCTGTAAACTTACTGTATTGGATTGCATGGATTTTTTTTTTTTTTTTTTTTCATCAGTGAAAAAAAAAACCAAACTGAGAACTTTAGTTCACGTGGTAAATTCACATAATTTGGGAAGGCACACACCTGTCAGTAAATTAGGTCTCACAGTTCACAGTGCATGCCAAAGCCAAAAACAAGCCCTCAACAGACCACAGAGATAGGATTGTGTCTATACAAACATTTGGTGAGGGTTTTAAAAAAAAATCACAATGGACTAAAAGTTATGGGAGAATGTGACCTAACTGTAAGAGAGAAGTTTGAAACCCCCAAGAGTGAACAACTTAAACAAAGAGTGAAGATTCACCATTACCTATTGCAAAAAAAAAATAAAAATAATAATAATTAAATAATAATAATAATAATTTGATTTTGAAGTCTATTCAACATATGGTAAAATATTTCCTGGTGTATATTCAGGCAAAGCAATCTTTTCTTTACAGAAACACAACTTTACATTTCACCCAACAAATGCTTGAGCAAATTTGCCTTTAGTAAAAAAAATAATAATAATAATTTAATCCGGTAACACTTTACAATAAAGTTCCATTTGTTAACATTAGTTAACCACTTTAGTTAACATGAACTAACAATGAACAATACTTTTACAGCATTTATTATTCTTTAGTTAATAAAAATACAATTGTTCATTGTTAGTTCATGTTAGTTCATAGTGCATTAACTAATGTTAACATATATAACTTTTGATTTTAAAAATGTATTACAATATGTTGAAATTATCATTAACCAAGATTATAAAAATGTAAACAATTGTTCAGTTCATGATACCTAATGCATTAACTAATGTTAATAAATGGAATGGAACCTAATTGTAAAGTGTTGACAATAATCCTAAACATTGTGGGGCTACATGACTCTTGTTGGAAATTCTATCATTATTTGGATTTTAGAATCAACCCTAAAGGTCTCCAAAGGGATCAAATAAGATTATACACTCACTGAGCACTTTATTAGGAACACTTTGATCTGAATAAAGTGCCTGACGTGGTCTTCTGCTGTTGTAGCCCATTCGCATCAAGGTTCGACATGTTGTGCATTCTGAGATGCTATTCTGCTCACTACAATAGTACAGAGTGGTTATCATAGTTACCGTAGCCTTTCTGTCAGCTCAAACCAGTCTGACCGTTCTCCGTTGACCTCTTTCATCAACAAGGCATTTCTGTCTGCAAATCTGCGGCTTACTGGATGTTTCTTGTTTTTGGCACCATTCTGAGTAAACCCTAGAGACTGTTGTGCGTGAAAATCCCAGGAGATCAGCAGTTACAGAAATACTCAAACCCGCCCATCTGGCACCAACAATCATGCCACGGTCCAAATCACTGAGATATACCCATTCTGATGGTTGATGTGAACATTAACTGAAGCCCCTGACCCATATCTGCATGATTTTATACATTGAACTTCTGCTGATTAAATAATCGCATGAATAAATAGGTGTACAGGTGTTCCTAATAAAGTGTTCAGTCAGTGTACTTGATAAACTGAAATTTATTTATTGAATTTCCATTGGATACTTAAAAGTTTTCATCAGAAACCCAAATATATGTCTATACTGGATAATTAAAGTAAATTGTCTGTGAAGCCAGAAATGAAGAAGGCTTGAGGCAAACAAATGCCACCAAAGATGACCTCGTTCTTTAGTTCGTTTTTATTTGTAGCATGTGCTATGGTTCTTGATATTCTATTATAGTCCTAGTTATACATATTATTGCATAAAATATACAGTAAGTTGATTTAGTTCTTAGGATAAGAGGTAATAAATTCTCAATCTTGAGAATCCGTATTAACAAATAGATTACATTGATGCGTTTGACATCAGCAAATGAGACAAAGCTTATGTTTTGAAATGTTTTGAAGAAAGAAAAAAAAAAAGCCCTCGTAAAAGTATTTTAAATATTGCCCCTTTATCTACAAGTTAATTTCTGACACTGAGTTATACCAGTTATAAAATCCTAAAAGATGTCTTCATGGGGGCATTTTGTCCAGTTGGTAGCCTAGTCATAAGAGTCCCATTGGACTCTAAATTAGTTTTGTAATTCTGTAAGTTGGAATTCTATATGGAAGTATCATCATTAATTTTTGGAATGATGATATGGTATAGATGATATAGGAATCCTTTCGGATTTTTGGAGTGGACAGCAGAACAGCAGCCAATTTAAACGTTACCGTTAAATAAAGCTGTTGGACAAGAATAAAAGAAAGGTCCATCCAGCAAAAATCAGTATGGTGTAATATACCAGGGCACGAATGGACTCACACGCTAATGTTTATTAGGCATCAGCATTCCAGCGTATGTTAAAGTAGGACTAAATCCCAGTGACGTCAGAGCGGGGTGGGGGGAGAGTCCTTTAGAAACACGAGAAGAGTTGCTTTCAGAGGAGCATGTACTAACATGCCCACATTACGGCACTTCCAAGTAGACTGTAACAATATATAAAAGTCGGAAATGGCTCTGTAACCGCGGAGGTGTCTGCCGGCAATGTAGCGACGATGCGTTATAAAGAGGAATCTGTTCTTTAGCGGAAATATTTTCACGTGTAACATTTAAAATGAGCTATTTACGCCATAAATAAAGCGGTCTTAATATTCGTTAAAGCTACACGAAAACAGCAGTGGACACTTTAATCTAACTGCCTGATTATTTTCATATACCGCGTTACACCAACGCCTATCTAGAATGAGCCTGTGTAAAGTCATGAAGGATGGCCATTTGGAGAAGAGGAGTAATGGACTTCTACAGCTGTGGAAGAAGAAGCGTTGCGTTCTCACGGAGGACGGACTCTGTCTGTACGACTGTAAAGGCGACAACAGTAAAGAGATGCGCTTCGAGCAGATGAGCACGCTGGACTGCGTGGAGTATAAGCGGGGTCTGGTGTACTTCACCATCGTGATGAACGGCGGTAAAGAGATTGACTTCAGGTGCCAGCAGGAGGGAACGGCGTGGAACGCGGAGATTGCGCTCGCGCTGGTGCGCTTCAAAAACCGCGTCGCCGTTCAGACCGGCAGGAAAAGACACATGTCACATCTGGGCAGCTGCGGGGAGGGAGATGTCGAGCTTTGACTCAACGGCTGAGGGTAAACACCTATGGCAGGTGAATAGATTTTGATGTTGCTGTAATCGTTTTGACGTAACAGTCAACTCTATATTCTGGAAAGGCGTTCTCTAGAACCAATGATCCAAAATAACATCTGCTTTCCCCTTTGTTGGATTAAGCTCTTTCAAAGACTGACGTACATGTATATTCTGGTCTATGGAAAAATCAAAGGGTTTGCATGACATAAATGCCCTAGTCAAAAATCCCAAAGGATTCCTATTGGAATTTCTGTCTTAACTTAGTTAGGCTATAACCAGTACTAAAGGATAATAATGGGAAATTTCTCACAGGGTTCCCACACAACACAAAGCCAAAACTAGAACTTTAGAAAACATAATTACTGATTGATTACCAAGAGTACAAAAAACAAAAAAAAAAAATCAAAAAAAATTCTAATAGAAATCTTTATGATTTTTAAAACTCTGATACCTCCCCAATGTGATTTACTTTAACTGTCCAGTATTACAAATAGAGTACAATAGAGTTTGACAAAGATTACAGAATACCCAACTGGAGTCAAAATAAAATAAGAATCATAAAATCCAGTAGGAATTCAGCAGGATCTTATTTGACCCCTTTACGGTCCTTAGATGGTCCCAAATTATGATAGAAATTCCAATAGGCTACTGCAGCTTCAGTACTGTTAGAATCCTGTACACGTTCCTCTTTGATTTTCTGACTTGGGGACATAATTCGGAATTAATTCTAAAAGGCATTCACGCTTGACAAGCCCCTTTTAATTCAAGTGAATGAAACATGGAACATATGCTCAAGTGCAATGAGGAAATCAGACCATATATATATATATATATATATACAGTACTATTATTTCCACAGCCATAACCCATTAAATACTCTTTGCTCATCAGCCTTTAAACACCACACTAATGCAGTATGACTATTTTATCCACCAGAATTCCTCAGCACAGACAAAGGATCCAAAATAGAGAGTGAGACTGTGGACGAGAAAGGGAAGGCGTTTGGAAGCCCAGTGTTAAGGAAACACCTGATGAAAGGTTTATTCCAAACTTAAAAACCACAGAGAAGTTTGAAGACTTTTTTTGCACTTCCACCATTTTCTAAAGTGATATCCACATCTCTTTGTAAATGACTCATTGGATGAAATTATATGCATTGGTGTTACGCCATGGATAATCTTTTAAAATCATTGGAGTTATTTTGCTTGCCCTTTTGTTGCAGAAGCCAATGGCAATAGAGAGACCCCATGGATTGCTCTTCACCATAATTCAGCATGCATGCTAATTTTACTCTTCACAACAGCAGAGTGTCAGAGTGTACATTTTTAAAATACATTTTTGTTTACCTCATTCTAATTGGAGGACTCCGTTTTGGGCTCACAGTCAGTATTAAGCATGATGATGCTTTCAAAGACATTAACCATAAATGAAGTATGACTCACAGCCCCTGTGGTGCACTGTTTAACATTTCATAAGTGTTTAAAAGCCGAATCTGGATTTATTCAGTTGTAAAGGCTTTTCAATAGCAGAAAAAGCATGCCAGGAAGACTTGACTGCTGTTTCTTGGAATGTATCCGACTGAGTGGAAAACTAGGTTGATGGCTGGGCAATGCTGTTATTATCTTTTTGCAATTTTTCCATATTCTGTAGCCTATGTAACCTGAATGGTTGCCAAAGTTTGAAAATAATCTTCTGTGTAATAGGTAAAAAAGAACATTCTAAAGAATTGTTTTTGAATTCTGCACAAAGTTCATTATGTCATAAGTTAGACATTTGTCCAAATAAAAAAAAAAGACTTTGGCTTTGTAAAGCATATTAGTGTGAATCTCTTTTAATTAGTTTGTAAAGACCCAAGGCAACAGCAGAATATTTTATACTAATTAGAAGCCCATGACTATAGAGGCTGCAGTAGTTCTGTGTGTTAAATGCAGCTTACAGTTGCCCTGCTTACCTGACTCTCAACACCAAGTGCCTCTGTGGCACATGCCCGGACAATGGCCTCACTGACTAACAGTGTCCCGCCTTTCCTGCTTTCTTGAGTCATCAGTCTGAAGCCATCAAAGAAGTTGTCTAACAGGGATTTTTTCTTCAGGGTGAATATGTTTTGCCATTGTGCAGTATGGAAGTTAAAATGTACTCCTGCATTAACAAACAGTGGCGTGTGAATTGCATGAAGAGCGGAAGTGTGATATTTAGTTAAAATACTTTCTCTTATTATTAACCGGGACGTCCCATATTTTTGCCGAAATTATGACATCCCTCTTATCCTGTATTTCACGGACGGACAGTGAAGTACTGTCCCCGTCAAATGGCTGTTCCATATTTAAGGACTCAAAATGCTCAAAACGTCCCATTTTGAAGTGGCAAAATGCTCAGGGGGAACCCCTCCCCTTGGTCGGTTGATGGAACTTTGTGCATCTCGTGGCTAAACATCACAATGTCATAATACAAGCCAATGAGTTTGGATATTACTGATGCGTCACCATATTATATTTTTACAGGAATTGCTCGATGATTTTGTTTGATGTGTACGGTGGCCATGAAGTGCAAAACAAAACAACAAATATGAAAACACAATGGCAAAAACAAAGTAATAGTTCAGAGACACAAAAAAAACCGACAGCATATTTGTACACCACCTACATCTTAGCACAGTTTGTGGACTTTTTACAAAACTGGTGGATATCGAACTTAAAGGTGCATTCAGTATATTTTCCTCATTTAAAAAAGTTTTACTCCTAAAGAAATGAATTGTATTTTTGAAATATATGTGAACAATCATGAGCACTTACATGAGATGAAGACTCCAGTCATATCAGTAACCTTATAAAAGATGTTTTATTTTTCTTGGAGAGGTTCCGCACTTGGGGGCTGCCATTTTAAAATCACATGACCAGCCAAATGCTACTCACTTAATTTCAGTAACCGTCCTGTTTTTGGACACTTTCACTCATGAATTAAGTTAATTATGGCTGACTATGAATAGTGAATTTCTATAATGGCATCTGAAACTGAAAAATATTTATTTAAATGATGCTGCATCCAGAGCACTAGGAGTCAGTGGAAGTCCAAGACAAAAAATTCTGAGTGCACCTTTAAAACTAACTTAATCCCTTTTGCTCCTTTTGCTTTCTGTGTTCTAAAGTATTCAGTTTCTGTTTTAATGTGTGAGAAACCAATCATGAAGAAAGGACTAGATATCATCCACAAGCTATGGTACATATGGTTCCTTTCCATGAATGAAAAATGAAATTACTGACTGTTAAAGATCTGTTAATCTGTTAAAGTCACTAATAATCTAAAAACCACAGATGGAAGAGTCAGTTTGTATGGAAATCCAAATGGCGACCCAAAATTGAGCCACAGGTCTGTTCTGATCTGTCTGTTCTAAATGCAAAAATATATATAAAAAATAAAATAAAAAATACAAATAAAAAATATGCATCTAACCATAATTATGGATAGTAGGATAGCAAAATAAAAAGGCTTTGAAAAGGAATAAGAAAACACTTCCTATGTCTTTTGTTGATTTCAAAGGATGTGCAGCAAATAAAACTCTACATTATTTTGGCACAAATTCATCTGTCACTTGGTAGAAGTTAGTCAAATTTGACAGTTCTGCTGCCGAAATCAGTTTGTGCTTACCAAAATTTTAATCACTGCCCCCAGTGGCTGAAGCTGGAAGTGTTGTAGAATGTACCGGCATGTGTGAGCTCCAGATTCCAGGTGAAACGTCCAAAGGGTGGCACCAAAAGTGAGTTGTATTTTTAGTTGTAAATGATGTAACCCTAAACCAAACCCTAAACCTAACCATCAGTGGAGAAATTTTATTTTAGAGTGATAATGTAACACAAGCAAGAAAATGCGACCCAGACTACAATAAATACAGGTTCACTTGTAATGAGGATAAGCATGTGCTGGGTACTGTGCAAGTCACCACTCGATGTCCAGTGCAAAATAAGTTGAGAAACACTGACATATTTTACACTCTCCAGTATAGCTGTGGTCCCAACTCTAGGCAGTTTTAGTGCCCTGGGCTGTGCCTGTGGTGTTGCAATAATAGGGAGATTGTGTGTACTGGAAACCCCCAGAGCCTGGGCTACTAAAGAGGCTCTGTTAAAAAAGGCACAACCTCGACATGAGTCAGCAGCCTGGCTTACAGAGTGCTGGACCTTGTTAGATTTTTGGAATTTATGTTGCTATGTTGTGTAGTTTTGGGATAAATTGTCTCTGTGAATGTCTGGTTGTATATATAGTGTTGAACTGTAATAAGACAAAATTATACTTATTGATCTGTGGAAGTTGCTAAGCATTAATTCGCACTTTGGCAAGTCCTTTAGAAGTAGATAAGAGCTATAAATGAGAACCTGCATAGTTATTTATTTACTCAAATATATTGTGTGACAATGAAGTTGTACAATTCTTCATAGGGGATTTACAGTGTGAGCAATATAAGGTCACCCGAAATGTCAATATGAATCCTGTAGAATGTGCTCTGTAAACAAGACTGGATTTGATTTTGTTCCTGTTTGGTATCATGTTATAGGCTACAAGAATCCCAAGCTTTTAAATCTCCTTTTGTGGATTTTCAAAATCAGCAGTGATCTAATAGTTTGATTGGACATCTTGGATCTAATTACAGTATTTTGAATGTGAGACTGGACTTCCTAAATTAGTATTAACAATGAATCTTTTTAATCAGCCTTGAGAACAATCATGATTAAAAAAACACAGAGTGGGGTATTATGCTGGTGGGATATTTCTGAGGGACTGGGAGACAATCAAGGAAAACAAAAGTGGTCCTTGAAGATAACCCATTCAAAAGGCATATAACCTTAGACAAGGGTGAAGATGAACCTTTCAGCATGACAATGACCCAAAGAACACAAGATATCACTCTCTTTCTATCTCTGACTCTGAGAACTCTGAATATCCTTAACTGACAGACATGAAGGCTACAGCTCACATCTCTTAAGCCAAGTCTTTCCACGTTGTAATGGGTGTGTTGATCTATGAAAAAGAAATTAATTGCATTTGGAATTCTATAACACAAACACACTTGTAAAGGGGTCTACAATCTTTTTCAACTTTCTGAAAGTGTTGTAAATTGAATTGCCCACTGAGAAAGAGAGACTGTTGACTAAAAAGCCACGTAGTGTATGTCTCTAATGATGAGGTTGTGATACTTTCCAGAAGCATCTGATATGTCTCAAAATGTCTCAATGTACAATGAGAACCAAACAATGCTAGCCATACAGTTGTATTTATTCATAATATTAATAATATTAATATTGTCCTGCCTTATTGTGTCCAGTGGAAACAATGCTAAAGATATTTAGCTAAAGAGAAAAAGCAGCTTGACCCTTTGACTTTGGACAGCAGAGCAGAATCATACAGTGGTAGGAAGAATTTACTATGAAAGTTAGGTGCAAAACACACAATAAACTACAGCATATACTATTGTTTTGCGACCCATGTCTGTTCCGATTGGGTTGCAGACAACAAAAAAATGCAAATAATATAAATGTGAATAATATAATGTGAGTAGACATATAATTTTGTATAGTTACAGTAGGATAGCAAAATAAATAGGCTTATTAATTTTAAAAAGGGAGATGAAAACACTTCCTGTATCTGTTAATAGTCATTTTAAAGGCCATTTGGCATATCCGGCTGTAACGTCTGAACAGGCTCCCATCCACCAGAGGGAGCCCTCACCTGAAAATTGAACTCTTGTCACTTCCTGTTCCTGCCACATCAGTTCATGTTTGGACATTCTCCATGTATATAAGCCATATGCCCACTGTATCACCTTGCGAAGTATTGCCAGTTATTTGCCTTACATTGTTTCGCTGCCATTGTTTTGTCTGCTGTTATGACCGTTGCTTATGTTTGCTGGATTTACGTCTCTGGATTTGTTGCCTGAGGACTGATTTGTCTGTGTTTTGACCCATGCCTGTGACCTGACTACATTTAAAGAATACTGTTTGAATTGTTTGAGCAACCCCTCTAATAAATATCCAGAAATGGATCCCACTCAGCCTACCTCATCCTTACAGAATACTTCGCCCAGCTCGGATCCAGCGGATGTCTCTCAACTCCTTTCAACCATCGGGTATCAGAATGAGGTTCTCAAGGGTTTTCAACACCAACTGCTAACGCTTCAAACCGCCAATGACCAGCTAACACAATATGTTCGGTCTCTTCCTACATCACGCCATGATCCGGTAAAATTTGCTCGTTTGACGGCTTTCCTGATAACTGTACTGGTTTCCTACAACAATGCTCGATTTACTTCTCAAACCAACCTGATTTAACCAGGATAAGTTGAAATGCTCATTTACCATGACTTTACTAACTGGGAAGGTATTAGAGTCGGCTACGGCTGTTTGGAATCATGATACACTTATTCAACAATCTTACAGTCATTTTTCTACATTGATTCGTGATGTTTTTCAATACCCTGCGGGGGGCATGGATGCAACAACTCAGCTCACTCAGTTACGCCAAGGCAATAATCTGCTTATGACCATGTCATACAGTTTCGCACTCTTGCAGCACAGAGCAGATTTTATGACATTGTGTTGAAACACGTCTTTCGTTCTACAGGTGCATCTCAATAAATTAGAATGTCGTGGAAAAGTTCATTTATTTCAGTAATTCAACTCAAATTGTGAAACTCGTGTATTAAATAAATTCAATGCACACAGACTGAAGTAGTTTAAGTCTTTGGTTCTTTTAATTGTGATGATTTTGGCTCACATTTAACAAAAACCCACCAATTCACTATCTCAAAAAATTAGAATATGGTGACATGCCAATCAGCTAATCAACTCAAAACACCTGCAAAGGTTTCCTGAGCCTTCAAAATGGTCTCTCAGTTTGGTTCACTAGGCTACACAATCATGGGGAAGGCTGCTGATCTGACAGTTGTCCAGAAGACAATCATTGACACCCTTCACAAGGAGGGTAAGCCACAAACATTCATTGCCAAAGAAGCTGGCTGTTCACAGAGTGCTGTATCCAAGCGTGTTAACAGAAAGTTGAGTGGAAGGAAAAAGTGTGGAAGAAAAAGATGCACAACCAACCGAGAGAACCGCAGCCTTACGATTGTCAAGCAAAATCGATTCAAGAATTTGGGTGAACTTCACAAGGAATGGACTGAGGCTGGGGTCAAGGCATCAAGAGCCACCACACACAGACCCTACAGTTGTCGTATTCCTCTTGTTAAGCCACTCCTGAACCACAGACAACGTCAGAGGCGTCTTACCTGGGCTAAGGAGAAGAAGAACTGGACTGTTGCCCAGTGTTCCAAAGTCCTCTTTTCAGATGAGAGCAAGTTTTGTATTTCATTTGGAAACCAAGGTCCTAGAGTCTGGAGGAAGGGTGGAGAAGCTCATAGCCCAAGTTGCTTGAAGTCCAGTGTTAAGTTTCCACAGTCTGTGATGATTTGGGGTGCAATGTCATCTGCTGGTGTTGGTCCATTGTGTTTTTTGAAAACCAAAGTCACTGCACCCATTTACCAAGAAATTTTGGAGCACTTCATGCTTCCTTCTGCTGACCAGCTTTTTAAAGATGCTGATTTCATTTTCCAGCAGGATTTGGCACCTGCCCACACTGCCAAAAGCACCAAAAGTTGGTTAAATGACCATGGTGTTGGTGTGCTTGACTGGCCAGCAAACTCACCAGACCTGAACCCCATAGAGAATCTATGGGGTATTGTCAAGAGGAAAATGAGAAACAAGAGACCAAAAAATGCAGATGAGCTGAAGGCCACTGTCAAAGAAACCTGGGCTTCCATACCACCTCAGCAGTGCCACAAACTGATCACCTCCATGCCACGCTGAATTGAGGCAGTAATTAAAGCAAAAAGGAGCCCCTACCAAGTATTGAGTACATATACAGTAAATGAACATACTTTCCAGAAGGCCAACAATTCACTAAAAATGTTTTTTTTATTGGTCTTATGATGTATTCTAATTTTCTGAGATAGTGAATTGGTGGGTTTTTGTTAAATGTGAGCCAAAATCATCACAATTAAAAGAACCAAAGACTTAAACTACTTCAGTCTGTGTGCATTGAATTTATTTAATACACGAGTTTCACAATTTGAGTTGAATTACTGAAATAAATGAACTTTTCCACGACATTCTAATTTATTGAGATGCACCTGTAGTCTGTCAACCAAACTTCAGGCAGAATAGGTGTGCAGAGATAACTCCCTCGACTTCTCTCAATACATTACCCTCACTACCAGACTAGACGATCTCTTACGATCACAACCATGTTTCAATACCTCCTTGCCATGTCATGTACCTACAACCTCAGTTCAGGTACCAAGTCAGCACCAACCTAAGGAGTCTATGCAAATAGGACAAACTCTTGTGTCTCAAGACAAACGTAGAAGACGATTACTCCATAACCTCTGTTTCTACTGTGGTGAACCTGGTCATCGCTGTTCCAACTGCCCTGTCAAACCTACTACCACCTCTACACAACGTTATCGAGTGAGTCACATCTTTAATCCTGTCACATACCGTTTAGAATTGCCTGCCACTTACCGCATCTCTCCTTCTTTCCATGTGTCCCTCCTGAAACCGATCCATGAATCACAGAGTCCTGAGGCTACTGATGAGGGACCTCCTCCGCAGCTTGAGATCGATGGAGCTCCTGCCTACCTAGTTCGGGAGATTCTTGATTCTCACAGGAGGGGTGATCAACTTCAATACCTCATGGACTGGGAGGGATATGGCCCAGAGGAGACACCGTGGATACCAGCCAAAGACTTCTTGGACCCATCACTCATCAGAGACTTTCATTAAGCCCATCTGGATTGCCCAGCCCCCAGATCAAGAGGTCGCACCAGGAGAGGAACACCTAGAGGTGTATTTAAGGGGGGGGGGGGGATCTGTAATGTCTGAACAGGCTCCCATCCACCAGAGGGAGCCCTCACCTGAATATTGAACTCTTGTCAATTCCTGTTCCTGCCACATCAGTTCAAGTTTGGACATTCTCCATGTATATAAGCCATAGGCCCACAGTATCACCTTGCGAAGTATTGCCAGTTATCTGCCTTACCAAGTGTTGTTTCTCTGCCATTGTTTTGTCTATTGTTATGACCATTGCTTATGTTTGCTGGATTTACGTATCTGGATTACTGTTTTTGGATTTGTTGCCTGAGGACCGATTTATCTGTGTTTTGACCCAAGCCTGTGACCTGAATACGTTTAAAGAATACTTTTTGAATTGTTTGAGCAACACCTCTAATAAATATCCGCAAATGGATCCCACTCAGCCTACCTCATCCTTACACCAGCAGTGTGGTATTTTGGTGCAGTTGCACTGGTCAAATTAGAAAGACGCCAACATGGTCAAGTTACGTAACAGCTTCCAGTTGCAAGAAACCTGCAGTTAATAAAACCCTTACTGACAATAAACTTGCAATTATAACTAGGAGTTTCTTTATTTAAAGGGTTTCTTGCAACTGGGCCCTGGCCCTCATCCTGAAAAACATGAACAAAACTGCACAATTGAAATACAATCCTGAATCCAGGCAACGTTAAATACATTTAACCCTCCTATTGCATTTAGAATCTGTAACACCTTTTGCATTCCCAGGTAAATTTTGACCCAGTAAAAGTAAGCTTATAAATCATTCATGACCCGATGGTTTTAATCTAAATCTATATTGTAAGTCATTAATAGGTTCTTAACTGTTCATACATGTAAAAAGATTGATATTTTTGGCATTTTAACTGACAAATATAAAAGTTAATTATATACTGGTTTTTTTTAAGAAATAATGAAATGTTGAAATTTTTTGACACTTCAAAATTTACATTAATTAAAGCAAAACCAGTGTGATACACATGGTTGGGGAGTAACGGAAAACATGTAACGGGATTACGTATTTAAAATACAAAATATAAGTAACTGTATTCCACTACAGTTACAATTTAAATCATTGGTAATTAGAATAGTTACATTCAAAAAGTATTTTGATTACTGAAGAGATTACTTTGCATTTTATTGTCATTTGTTTCATTTAATGTTTAGACTATTCAGTTGGAAAACATTTATCCATATAAACGATGTTATCCAAAGTGCATTTGAACAGCGGTGAAACACTTTCTTAAGATGTGTTACATTTATACAAGTTCATACTGTTGTGAGTGAAAAGGTGGATATGACGTCATTGAGGAACTTTCCCTTGGGAACTTAATAGAGGAGCTACATCATGTTTCTACAGCTTAACAAGAAAACAGTTAGAAACGCTTTGACAGACGAAACATAAATACATGATTACATACCGTGTCAATGTTTTTTATGAGGTTAGGGTATTTTTGCAAGAAATGCAAACCAATGTAGCCTTTAACATCATACAGAAAGCTACAACCAATATATCTATGACGAAAATGTACGTTGGAGCATAACTTTTCTCTCTAGTAAGACCTTTGATATTAGAGCAAAGATGTACTGTAAAAATCTTATTCTTAATGAGAATTTAAATATTGTTTTTCTGTAAAAATATCAAAAAATCCTTAAAGCAAGATCAATTTAAGTGAATTTTCTTACTTTATTTACTTGTTTATAGTTAAAATAAGTGAAAAATGTGCCAGTACTGAAGAAGTAATCCAAAGTATTTAGAATATGTTACTGACCTTGAGTAATCTAACAGAATACATTACAAATTACATTTTACAGCATGTATTCTGTAATCTGTAGCGGAATACTTTTTAAAAGTAACCTTCCCAACCCTGGTGATACATGTGAAGGCATCTTTTTTAATTAACATTTCTGTGAAATTTTATCTAAATGTAACATAATATGCAATTTATATTAACATCTAATGTGAGAATTACGAGTAATTTGAATGAACTGCTTAATACAACTTGGTGGTCATAAATTCTGAAACCAATGTATTCTTTTTCAACTAACATCAATAATTGTAAACTAACACCAAAACAACTTTACAACTCAAGTATACAAAATTAATGCTTCTTTTTTATGTTTTTGAGCAAAATCTATTCTATTTACTTGCATGAAATGCCGAATGTTGATGCGTGAGTATGCTTTAAGCTGGTTCTACATTAGATCTGCAGAATAAAATGTGGACGATTTCCTCTTTCAAGCCCTATTTAGACTAAGGTGTGCATGAACATTTGCTCTCGCCACACCGCCTTTAGGCCGTAGTACCCTTGATTTAGTTGATTTGTTATGTTTGTTACATCTGTCATGTCTGTTTTGTACAGGAATGTGTGTCTGTGTGTGTGACTGTATGTGTGTGTGTATGTTTGTAAACATGTCCCAGTGAGAGACTAAAAAGTGTGTGAGATATATGGGAAAGAGGAAAAATATAAGTAAAAATATTATTCATAGATGTACAAATAAAAAAAAAAATAAAAAAAATCTACATAATATCATGTGTAAAACCACAGTTGATGCCTGGGTCAAAATTGGCCCGTGATCGCAAAAGATGTAGGCTTATCAGATGTAGGCCTCTTTTAAAAAAAACTGGTTATATCTCTTAAACAAAAAAGTATAATGTGTATTTTGATAGTCTTGACAAAGTCCCAAAAGTTGGTTCCCGTACTAAAAACTATGTGGTATTTAAAAATTATTATCTACCTCTCCCAAAACAAAAATGGCCCAAATGCAATAGGAGGGTTAAATTATTAGTATTAGCCTGTTATTATTTATTTATTTATTTATTCATTTATTTATGGACAAAATCAGTGAGAACCACTGCACAACAGCCACCAATATACTGTGATGTGTATCCATGTAAAAAATAAATAAAAATAAAAAAATCACAGTGACATACATAGGCTTCCATAGACTTTCTCCCTATTACTATAATACAAAGTGTGTCTCTGGGCATGTTGTGACATATTTTACCAAAGGTGTGGTGCAATGGTTTATGCATGGTTACAGGCAGTGTAGAGAGAAGTGACCTACAGTTAGTCTGTCTATAATAGAGCCATGTGTATGCCTATGTGAAATGGGTTCAGCAGCTGCACGTTGATAATAAACACTGCTTAAAAGATGTTTATGAATACACAGATTAATTCATCCACATGTCAGAGAATTAGTTTGGTCACGGAGAAATTAGGAATATGGTTAAATTACCATATTTCAGTCATGACAACTCTCGGAAAGAGTTGAGCAAAAAGAACCTGTCACCATTCAAAGTGTCATGCCTGAACTTAGTCATTTCATTCATTACAACTCTCTGAAAGATTTAAGCATGTTAATGTGAGTATGACATATTTATAGGAGCTCTAGGTGGACTTCATCTGCTGCACTGCTGCTGCTGCAGAGCAAGTACTGAGACTTGCTATTGCTAAAAAATACACAGACATACTAAGTTAAGCATGTGGACATGATGCTGCTGCTGCACAATTTGACCAACACAAGACATGATGCATCTAGCATGTAGGACATATTGCTGCTGCACAATTAGATATACATACAGTCCCCCAACAAAGCAGGGAAGCTGCACAAAAGCATAACACAAAACACAACCCTCCAGCCAAACATATCTACCACCAAGACTTGTGTACTGCTGCTGCTCCGAAGAGCCATGTAAACCGAGTGTATGCTAGCTAAGTTTTCCTTGGCCTGCTGTCATAATGGCATATGATGGCATAATTCTAATGAACTAAAAATGGCTTAAATGGCTAGTAACCTGACTCATAATGTGTACCTGGAAAGCCCAGAGATTATTTAGTGACTTAGTCGAGCTATGTGTGAATTTATTTAAATGAATGACCTACGATAGAGATGTGTGCCAGTGCCTAGTTTTTATGGCTTACCTTGATAAAGACACATTTCTGTGTGTCATGGCCAAAAGAACACCTCACTGTGCAAGCTGATAGATGAACAAGACCCAGCAATCATCTGAGCAAAAAGCATTTTTTAGAGAAAACTCTCGCAGCGTGTCACGGGCTTACTTGCAAACTCAGCATATTTTTGGCAATGAGAGCGTACGCAAGCTGGTCTTACTCTTATGCTACACTGGATCTTCCAACTTTCTACTAGGAAAAGTGCAATGGAATGCCACTTAAAGTCAGAATTTCAACTAGTGTGGAAATTTTTGAGTCCGAGTCCACCGAGATGAAGGTGTGTGACGTCACACAAACATGTTGGCACTCAGGGAAATACACAAAGTAAATGATAAACATTTACAAAACCAAACAAAACATTGAAAAAATGCAGCGAAATTGCAGCAAAGATGAATTTACAAAGATGATATTGCTACTGTATTTATGAAACATTAAAGCAGAAATTAATTTATTTGATTGTTTTAAAGAAAACCAAATGATTATGCGATATTTGTGTTTGTTTGCCTGTGGTGGGGTTGCCCTGTCTGTCTACACAAAATCCAGAAAATTCCTGTGCGTCACTGACAGAGACACGCGAGGAGCAGAGAGACTGTGTGTGTAAACTGTGTTAAAATAGCAGACGAATGTGAGAGCCTGATGAATTCAGCACAGCTCTTTCACTCTTGTGTTTACTGTTATAAACAGAAAACAGATACTTCCCTGAGGAGCTGTGTAAATAATGGGCAAATATGATCTTCAGTGAACTATAAATGAGTTTTTAACAGCTGTCACACATTAATCTGTTACTGTACTGTAAGTTAAATAATGTTCAAATTAGTTACTAAGATTGTGAACTTCTTTACATTTTTGATGGTATATGGATTAATAAAAATGTTAGATCTAATCACTGTATAGATTTATAGGTTACTGTATTTTTTCTCAAAGAATTTACCAGCCAAAGTTAATATATTTTAATATACAGTCATATAAAATTGATATATTAATAATATATTTCATAAATATTAATATGTTCAATAAATGTCAGTTATTTTATGCATTTTACGATGGCTTCAATCCACAGTTATGATTGTCTAGTTGCTTGTCTATACAGTATGTAAAGTATACAGTATGTATTTTGTTTGGATGATATTGCATGAAGATTTCCAGCAAGGGGCAGACTCAACCATCATTAGGAACACTGTTTTTTATTATAAAGAATCTATAATATAATATAATATAATATAATATAATATAATATAATATAATATAATATAATAAAACTTTGCATTTACATTTATTCACAATCATTTCAGTTTACTATCATGATATGACAGTTTAATCATATTTCAGCAATATGGTAAAGTGAAGTGAAAAAACTTATTGGCTAGATCCTTTAAAGAACCATCTTTTGATGTGAGCCAGACAGAAAAGCTTTCCCACAAGTTTTATGGCACTTCATTTGCTGTGTTTAGTGGAAATACATAAATAATCCATGTTCTGATTCTCTGGCAGAGTGTGGTGACTGCTGTAAGAAGCCAGTCTGGCTTTAGCCTGAGAATATTGTCATTACATTGACCCCATATGATGATGCCGTAATCTAAGGTGTCTGTTTACTAAGGAGGATTCATTCATAGATTACACAACTCTAACCATATCTGATGGAAAAATAAAAATAATATTAATTTACTTTCTTAAAATAATAGTATGGCCATTTCAGTTAGTGGAGCAATAAAAGCTAGGAACAACAGGCATAAAAAAAAAAAACAACAATAATGAAATAGGACAATATGAGGATTTGCCTATTGGTATAAGACATACTGTGCATTTATTCATACAGTAACTTCACTCATATATATATATATATATATATATATATATATATATAAAGCAATATCACACGAGCAAGAGTGCGATATGTCCCTACATCAGCACTGCTGTGATTACCTATGACCCTGGGCCTGCGGCCGAATCACAGCAGTGCTGATTTAGGGCCATATAGCATGGTTGCGAGTGTGATATTGCTTATATACAACAGTTCAATGAACAAGTAAATTGTAAAAAATTATGAAAAACTGAGCATGGTCATAAAAAACAAATTTTTGCATGGAACTACTTTCTTACGTGACGGATCAGAATCTGCTGTTGCTGGTTTAAACCAAATGATGCGTCTTAGCCTCTCAAAAATATCACTTTAGAACTACTAGTATCACAGCTTGGGCTGTTTCTAACATGTTATTGGAGAAACAAGGATGTGTGTGTGTGTGTGTGTGTGTGAGTGAGAGAGAGAGAGAGAGAGAGAGATGGAGCGTGAGCGATCACCTGTTGATGATGCTGTAGTCTGTTAGTCAGCTTTCTGAAGATAATGTCATTTTGGTCAAATTCTTCTCATCTGGAAAAATAGACGTCCAAGCGGGGTATTCCTCCCTATTTCGTGGTGGCCGGTGCGCAAGAGTCATTCACTATAGAAACCGCAATCTTCTCCGCCATTTTGAACAGTATTTTCTCTCCAATGTGGAAAGTCCGGTGAGAGGTAATCGGCTTGAGTTTGTGTAATCAATCAGTCTGTTGTGTCTCTCAGCTGTGATGAGCCTTAATGCTGAAGTTGTTCGTTTAAAGCTGTTTAAAGCAATTTCTTAGCTTTAGTAGTGTAGTAGTAATACGAGCGATCACGGAGTGCTATTGAATATAAACAGTGAGTGATGCTGATTCACTTCACGTCTCCAACTGGCTCATATTACACACAAAAATGGACTTTTGCCTCCACCTGCTGGCTAAAATATGTAATGTCACAATATTAAATGTAAAGTGACAGATATACAGTAGTTCTTAACACATCTGCACTGCTCTTTCACTTTAGATTAGAATGGCACAAACACAAGCGGAGTGATACACACAGTGAACCGTCTGAGTGCTGATGGTCATGAGACCATCAGCACTCATGGAACGTCTCTCGTTCAATCATATTCGATGACTGGAACAAACTGTTGTGTGTGTGTGTATATATATATATATATTAGCCTATTTTGTAAGATTTACGCATTTCAATTTCATGGAAAAATTCCATCAAATTATGTAATTTTAACAAAACTAAATAAATATAACTTGTTTTATTAATATACATATTTAGTTTTTTTAAATTGTTAAATTTGTTAAAGATAAAGTGTTTTCCATTACTGTAAATTCCAGAAACAGATTCGGGCCCCTTTATTCAGTAATAGTCATAGTATGTACTGCAGTATTAGTTTGATGTTCAAAGGCCAGCATGAGGGAAACAGGGCTTGGATGAGACTGTAGGGGGATCTATGGGAAGAGGAGAGAATTCATGGAGGCATGCAGCACTGCTGCTTGACTGGACAGCTGCTGGATTTGTCAGATCAGACCAAAACACTACACAAATATTCACACCCAGAAACACTGTATCAAACTGAACATATATGGACAGCACAGAGAGTGTTGGCTTGCCAGCAAATCTGGTTACTTGTAAGTATATGCTGTGTTTTACATGCTGGTCTACTCTCTTGCATTGTTTGCTGGTGTCCCTACTAGGCCTCTTTAACAAGCTTAAATGGATAGTTCACCCAAAAATGAAATTTATGTCATCATTTACTCACCATTGTGCTGTTCCACACCTGTTTGACTTTCTTTAATCTGTGGGACACAAAAGGAGATGTTTGGAAAAATGTCAATCACCATTTACTTTCATTGTATCTTTTTCCCATACAATGAACGTGAATGGTGACTGAGGCTGTCACTGCCTACATCTCGTTTTGTTTTCTGCAACAGTCATACAGGTTTGGAACAACATAAGGGTGAGTAAATGATGTCAGAATTGTGATATTTTAGACAGATAAAAATATTAGGCAGAAAGATTTGTAGAACATAGGCTCAGGAAGGCATTAAGACACCTAAAACAAATAAAATTCACCTAGTGAAATTGTTTTTTCATATGGCAGTTCAGGGCTTCCGTAATTTGTTTATTTAGTTAGTATAAAGTAATTTTTTGCCACTTTGAATCTTATGAAAACACAATTATTTTCATGGAAATTAAATAATAAAATCACTTGTTTATTAAAACATTTAGTATCGATATTCTTCTCATTTCTCTCAGTACATCACTTTCGGAAGTACCGACAATTTAGGGTTGATCCGTCAGTGCATTAGATAACAAAACATCAAACCAAGTGGCATTTATTTTAAAGAAAGAGAGCACAGGCACGCTTTTCAAGCAAAACATTTAACAAAAAATCTTTTTAAATTAGGTTTAAAATCATAAAAAAATAAAATAAATAAATAATAATAATAATAAAAAAATAGATATACTGTTCCAAATTAAGACATACGTTTTTGTACTTTTTCTGTCAAACATTAGTGAAACATGTCCACAGTTACTGTAATGTGCGAACTACACCTATGGTTACTATGCTTGGACAACTGTGTGAACTTAAGGAGAACTGACTTAAAACATCAAATACAAATCACCAGTTGGTTAAAAGTAATTGTAAAAATTGTTACGTTTTATGTAAAGGTGTAGCATAATTTCTTTGTCATTTTGTTTTGATATTTTGTTATCTTGTGCAATGACATTCAGATATTTTAAAGAGTAGCATAAGAGTTTAAATAATTTTTCAGTCAATTCTTGGCTTGAGTAAATAAACCAGACAAGTTATGGTCCCATGGCACAACAAACAGACTGATAGTAAAGAGCTGTGGTGTGTGTGTGTGTGTGTGTGTGTGTGTGTGTGTGTGTGTGTGTGTGTGTGTGTGTGTGTGTGTGTGTTTGTGTGAATGTGTATGTGACCCCCAGGAACAAATTTGCAGATTTGCTGAGCATTTCTGTGAGGTCCTGGAGGAGGGGAAATCCCTCAGCCAGGAAAACAATGTGGGACAATGTGGGGATGACCCTGCTGAGGCTGCGGTGCCTCAAATATTGGAGGAAGAAGTCACCCCCTGTGAGTGGTTGGCTGAGGTGCCATCTGTTGAGGAAGTACTGAAGGCGATCCAGAGTCTGAGACGGGAAAGGCACCGGGCAGAGATGATCTCCCAGGCAAAATGCTGAGGGAGGGTGGTGTTTGTGCACAGACTGCCCTACATGACATCATAACAACAGTCTGGACCACTGGATGGGTTCCGCAGGATTGGAAGGATGCCCTGGTGGTCCCCCTCTTTAAGAAAGGGGACCGCACAGACTGTAACAGCTACAGGGGCATCTCACTCCTTAGTGTGCTGGGAAAGGTCCTGGCAAGGATTATTCAATATTGCCTCACTAGGCATGCTGAGGAGAGGCTTGCGGAGCCCCAATGTGGTTTCAGGAAAGGGCGGTCCTGCATGGATGCCATATTTTCTGTCCGTCTGCTACAGCAGAGGTGTAGGGAATTCCAACAAGACCTACATCTCTGCTTTATTGACCTGGTCCTGGCCTATGATACCATCAGTAGGCCTGGGCTCTGGGTTGTTCTTCATGCTTTCGGAGTCCCTGACCCTCTGTTCGCGATCATTAAGGACCTTCATGAGGTAAAACTACGTGGCCAGGAGTCAGAGCCATTCTCTGTACACCTTGGGGTGCAACAGGGATGTCCTCTTGCTCCCACATTATTTAACATCTATTTTGACCACGTAGTTCGTGAAGCCTTCAATAGCTGTACCGGAGGAATTTCCATCTGGTACAGATACAATGGGAGGCTGATCAATGCCCTGGTGCGGTCAAGGGATGGCTCCCTATTGCTCAAACATGTTATGTATGCCGATGATCTGGTAATTGCTACTCACTCAGAGGAGGAGTTGGGGGTGCTGCTGCTGAACCTGGAGCTTGCCACTGAGAGGTGGGGCCTTACCATCAGCCCCACCAAAACTAAGCACCTGCCTGGGTATTTTGTACCATCGGACACAACACCAGGCTGGATTGTGTGAGGAGCTCACAAATCCTTGAAAGATCTGGACAAAGTCCCATCAGTGAGCTACTCTGGCAGGCAAGGCTGCGTTGGCTGGGCCATGTAGCCCGCATCCCCAGCCATCGCATGCCTAAACAGCTTTTGTTTGGCTGGATTGAGGGGGCTAAACGGGCGCAGCATGGGTTGGAGAGGAGATAGAGTGATGTGGTACAGGAGGATCTGGAGCTGAGTGGACTTGCCTCTGACTGGTACCAGTGGTGTCAAGATCGGCCCCTGTGGAGCAGGCTTGTGAAGGACGCTACTGGGCAGTTGGAGGCAGTCACTCACAACAATGAGCAGAGCGTCGGGTGGATAAAGCACAGCAAGTTGGCACAGTAGGGGGCACAGGTGGTCCATCAGCCAGTCATCTCAGTCAGTCGACCCATGGCATCTGCCAGCGGGCTTTCGACACTTCACGTGGCCTCAAGGTGCACATAGCCTGGCACAAGCGTCGTGGTGACAACACCGCCACTTAGTGGTGATTGGCGGTTGTTGTGTATATGCATGTGTGTGTGTGTGTGTGTGTGTGTGGGTGGGTGGGTTTGGGTAGTTTACGAAGACATTTTTTTAGGTTACAAACTGGTAATTACTAGGGTATTATGCTATAAATGTGGTTTATGAGGACAATTCTAGTGTCCTCATAATTCAAATTGCTTAAAAAACATACTAAACAAAGTTTTTTGAAGATGTAAAAATGCTGAAAGTTTTTTGTATGGGTTAGGTTTAGGGTTAGGGGATATAATCTATAGTTCGTACAGTATAAAAATCATTATGTCTATGGAGAGTCCTCATAAAGACAGCCACACCAACGTGTGTGTGTGTGTGTGTGTGTGTGTGTGTGTGTGTGAGAGAGAGAGAGAGAGAGAGAGAGAGAGAGAGAGAGAGAGAGAGACCAAAAGAGCGAGTGATTTAGTGTATTCTAATAATATCCTCCAGTGACAGATTAGAGATGTACTAACAGTGCAGTTAAAAAAGTGGACACATCTCTCTTCCTGTATCTGTGATCAGTCTGAGGACAGCACAATACATCACCACACTGTGAGGTAAGAAGCTTCTACTGATGAAGAAATAATCACAAATAATCATTGAAACTAAATATATTCCATAATAACATGTATGTAAAGTTTTCAGTTTTCCTCAATATTAACAATATCATATCCTCAATGTCTCATATAGACATTCTTTCATAATCTCCATCATTACTCAATGTCTCTGATAATGGTCAGGTAAGTTGATGGATTATTATGTAAGTTATTGTTATTACGAAAGCGTTGGATCCAGTTAAAGGGGATATTTTTTAATAGAACAGAATAGAATAGTTGGATGCTATAGTATGGTCTATCAATGATTTCAAGACATATAATCAATTTAGAAAATTATTTTGAGAAAGTTTCTGAAAGATTTGCTTTTTCTTCCCTGATAGTTTAAATGAATATTCCGGATTCAATACAAATTAAGCTCAGTTGACAGCATTTGTAGCGTAATGTTCATTACTACAGGAAATAATTTAGACTCTCCCTCATTTATAACAAAAAAACAGTAAGGCACTAACATTGGAAGATAAAGGCGCCAGTCTCTAAATGCTAAAATACACATTGTTTCAAAATCATAGCCACAAGATAAAAATATTGTATGTGTTAACATGATTTTAGTGTGATAAAATCTCTGTTGTACATGATTTTTTTGTGTGATAATGCTTACTGCCAGGGATTACCAGTGTTACATGCTCATGGCAACAAAGTTGTAATATTGGCTATAACTTTACACAGATAAGGTTATTAACAATTTGTATCACATTAAAATCATGCTGACATGCATATTGTTTATGTCTTGAGGCTATACTTTTGAAACAGTGTGTATTTTAATGGCAATGGACTGGCCCCATTCACTTCCATTTTAAGTGTCTTGCTGTAACTGATTTTTTTTTTGTTTTTTGTTTTTTGTTTTTAATAAACAGGGGATTAGTCAAAATGATTTTTGGTGGAAATCAACATTATGCCACAAATGCTGTCTATTGAGCTTAACTTACTAAACCTGAAACATTCCTTTAGCTCTTTTATAAACCATTACAGCTGCTATATATGCATATTTATTCAGATTTTTGTAAATTAATAAAGAGATCTATTGCAGCATCATGCATTCATTTTTTCTAAAGAGAACAATCATACCTCACTAAATGCTTTAACCATTTAGATTACTTTCTATTTGCGGAGCCAGACCGGTCCAAATTGTTGCCTTTGCATTAATCCAGATAAGAAAGCAGGGGATCATTCATGACTTTGTGTTTAGGTGGCATTTAGGTCACTGATCAGAGATGTGCAGAAAAATGTGAGCGGGTCAGAAGAGGACAGGATGTGGCCATAATGTTTTCCGAGATTCATTCAATGGGAATTCAGTGGGAGAACAATGCTACATTTTATTTAAAGTGTCAAATTCATCTACAATATGTTGAATAGAATTATTCTGCTTTCTTTTTCTCTCTTTTAGAGTTTTAGTGCTCAGCTGCCTAGATGCCTGAACAAGGGTGAGTTTAAATCCATAAAATATCACAGACAACTATTTGATTTGTGTTTGTTTGATTTTGATTTGTTTTAAATAAGTCATCAGCATATAATAATGTTTCAAGAGGTAAGACATTCATTGTTTTTAATATAATGAATGACTAAAATGCTGATTACGGTGGAAATCTGTATTACCTGTATTACCTGTATTGTGTTCTATAACTGTCACATTTCTGGTCCAGAGAAAGTCCAAGATCTCAGCCTCAAGGAAGCTTATATTAAAGGTTAGTCTGCAACACATTATGTCTGCCATAATGCTAGAGTGTTGTGGGTTGTTGTCAGGGCATTGCTATGTGGTTGCTAGGGTGTTACTTACTGGCCCAAAGTCCAACTTTCATGCACTTCTTGCCAAATTGTGAGAACTGCGTTAGGGGTTTATTCTAATCCCAAACCCCAATGTTCCCTTTGGTTTATATGGGAGTTCATTAATGACTAATAATTCATTTACAAATGCCTTATAAAGTATTTATACGCAGCTATAACACCGTGAATAAAAAGGGCAACTTTCATGCACTTCTTGCAAAATTGTGAGAATTGCAAATTACATGTTTGTAAAACCTTAAAGGAATATTCTGGGTTCAGTACAAGTTAAGATCAAGTGACAACATTTGTTGATTACCACAAAAATGTATGTGGACTTTTCTTGAAAAACAAAAATCAGGGTTACAGTTAAAAACATATAATGGAAGTGAATGGGGCCAATCTGTAAACATTAAAATACTCACTGTTTCAAAAGTATAGCCACACGACATAAACAATATGTGTGTAAACATGATTTTAGTGTGATAACAGAAGAATTAATGTAAGTTCTTTTATAAAATTATAAGCTTCACATTTCTGACTTTAAACCATCAAAAAATTGCCTCACTGTAACCTCGTTTTTTTTTTTTTTTTTTTTTTTTTTTTTTTTTTTTAAGAAAATGAGGGACGAGTCAAAATAATTTTTTGTGGTAATCAACATTATGCCACAAAATCTGCTGATTGAGCTTAACTTGTATTGAACCCGCAATATTCGTTTAATAAATTAATTCAAATTCATATTTATATTTATCAACAAAAATGCCTTAATTATTTATGCCACAATGCAGTAAAAATAGACTATTATAGTGAGATTAAAAGGAGGGATTATGCATATTCATTACTGTGATGACACTGTTGACTTGTGTTGTTACTTGCCTAGTCATGTTGATGTCAAAAGAATGGTGCTTCTCCGAAAGCTGTCCAAACTTACAGTAGTTACCTAAAATCCTCTAGAAAAAGACTTTTCAGGTGTTCATGCTCATTCACAGCATATATCATACAATAAACTTTGATGATCATACTAAACTTTACTGTATGTACATAGGTTTCTAATGTTGGCCACTCCTTAATACATTCTTAATGCATTTTCATTGTTTACTAATGTTGAATAAGTGATATTAAACATTTATAACATGTGGAGTAACATATTTACAGGTATTGTATAAAAGCATGAAAGTCACTTGAACCACATATAGATGCTTTACAATGCATTTGTAAATGAATTATTAGTCATGAATGAAGCCCTTTATAAACCCTTAACATACGAAACATTCAAGTTAAGTGTTACCACAATGGTAATAGTGAAGCTTGCCTTGCCTAACATTGAATTTTTTTTTTTTTTTTTTTTTTTTTTTTGAGCAAAGAAACCCCACTAGATGGCAGACATGTGTCTAAACCAAAAAAAAATGTTGACATTTACTTGGGTCAACATTAAAGCATGGATGTCTGTGTGTGTCTATAGAGTTTGATGGTGGCCAAAGCCAAGGAGGAGCTGGATCAGGAGGTGTTGGATAAGGATGAGGAGAAACACAGGTATTTGTTGGAGAAAGCTCCTCCTCTGCAGACACATGTCCTTTGCTGAGCTGCAGGTAACCTCATATCTTATTCCTGTATTTAAATAAAGTGTTCCTATAGCTCAATAGAGCATGGTGCTAGCAATGCTAATGTTGAGGTTCGATTCCCAGGGAGCCCATGTACTGATAAAATGTATACTTAGAGTGCACTGTGTGTTGCTTTGAATATATTAAAAGCATCTACCAAATACATAAATGTACGGTCTATCTCCAAACATTTGTCTCATTTGAAAAACTTGAAATCTAATGGTACAATCACTGCTGCTCACCCCACGCCACCCCAACCCCTTATTTTGCATATTAGCTTTCATAGTTTAGATGCAAATGTCTTGACCAATGTCTATCTTAATTTGACTAATTGCTGTGTAAATAGCCATCCATGTCAGCAACTGAGGTCATAATTGTGTGCTGTATTCGAATTAATATGATAAGTAGGAAAATTAGGCAAGTGGTGTTTGTTTCTCATGTTACCAGTCCTTTTGGTTAAGCATTTAATGTTGTTAGTCAGCTTCATTGTGTAATATTGTTTACCAATGAATGTAATCTCATCTTAATATAAGCATCCACATCAAATAGGATTAACACAATTTAATTAACATTTCTGGCTTCTCTTTTAGGAACTGTGCCGAGAGCTGTATGCAAAGATTGATGTGGTGGATGAGGAGCGCCAATATATCGAAGCTAAAGTCTTACTGAATAAGTGTGAGGTATGAAAATCCACACAATCCATAGATTAACAACATCTAATGAGCTGTCTTGCTGTCTGCTGCCTACATAGGCAATATCCTAACTGAAATGGAACCTTGCAAGTGACCAATTTTGAACACCTCTCTCAACACAACTCTGTTACTTCATAAAAATGTATGTAACATAAATAACAGTCTGCCTGCACAGAGACTCGACTGATTTCAACAGTTTCAAGTTAGCACATTGTGCAATTTTAATTAGATTAAACCGTTTTTACCTCTACTTTGTGATATGTTTTGTAGCTTGGCATGTTGCTAAGCTGATAACTTGGTATTCTAATAAGCATAAAAATACATAGCATACTCAAGTATTGAGTAAAATAGTGCAATTATAATTAAATTGAACTATTTTTATCGCTACTTTGTGGAATGTTTGGTAGCTTAGCATATTGCCCAATGTCTGTGTTTCTTTGCCCACTCTAACCTTTTCTTTTTGTTTTTCTGTTTCAAAAGTGGCTTTTTCTTTGCAATTCTTCCCATAAGGCCTGCACCCCTGATTCTTCTCTTTACTGTTGTACATGAAACTGGTGTTGTGTGGGTAGAATTCAGTGAAGCTGTCAGCTGAGGACATGTGAGGCATCTATTTCTCAAACGAGAGACTCTGATGTACTTATCCTCTTGTTTAGTTGTACGTCTGGCCTTTCACATCTCTTTCTGTCCTTGTTAGAGCCAGTTGTCCTTTGTCTTTAAAGACTGTAGTGTACGCCTTTGTATGAACTCTTCAGTTTTTTGGCAATTTCAAGCATTTCTAGCCTTCATTCCTCAAAACAATGATTGACTGATGAGTTTTTTTTGTTTTTTTTTTGTTGCCATTTTTGACCTAATATTGACCTTAAGACATGCCAGTCTATTGCACATTGTGGCAACTCAAAAACAAACACAAAGACAATGTTAAGCTTCATTTAACAAACCAAATAGCTTTCAACTGTGTTTGATATAATGGCAAATGATTTTCTAGTACCAAATTAGCAATTTAGCATGATTACTCAAGGATAAGGTGTTGGAGTGATGGCTGCTGGAAATGGGGCCTATCTAGATTTGATCAAAAATGACTTTTTTCAAATAGTGATGGTGCTGTTTTTTACATCAGTAATGTCCTGACTATACTTTGTGATCAGTTCAATGCCACTTTGGTGAATTAAAGTACCAATTTCCTTCCAAAACAGCAAACTCTGTACATTATTCCAAACTTTTGTCCGCCAGTGTATATACAGTTGTGCTCAAAAGTTTGCATACCCTGGCAGAAATTGTGCAATTTTGGTATTGATTTTGAAAATATGACTGATTATGCCAAAAAACTAAGGATAGTGATCATATGAAGCCATTTATTATCACATAGTTGTTTGGCTCCTTTTTAAATCATAAGGATAAAAGAAATCACCCAAATGGCCCTGATCAAAAGTTTACATAACCTTGAATGTTTGGCCTTGTTACAGACACACAAGGTGAAACACACAGGTGTAAATGGCAATTAAAGGTTAATTTCCCACACCTGTGGCTTTTTAAATTGCAATTAGTGTCTGTGTATAAATAGTCAATGAGTTTGTTAGCTCTCACGTGGATGCACTGAGCAGGCTAGATACTGAGCAATGGGGAGCAGAGGTCAAATGACCTACATAACAAGGTAATGGAACTTTATAAAGATGGGAAAGGATATAAAAAGATATCCAAAGCCTTGAAAATGCCAGTCAGTACTGTTCAATCACTTATTAAGAAGTGGAAAATTCGGGGATCTCTTGATACCAAGCCAAGGTCAGGTAGACCAAGAAAGATTTAAGCCACAACTGCCAGAAGAATTGTTCGGGATACAAAGAAAAACCCACAGGAAATACAGGCTGCTCTGGAAAAAGACAGTGTGGTTGTTTCAAGGAGCACAATACGACGATACTTGAACAAAAATGAGCTGCATGGTCGAGTTGCCAGAAAGAAGCCTTTACTCCGCCAATGCCACAAAAAAGCCCAGTTACAATATGCCCGACAACACCTTGACACGCCTCACAGCTTCTGGCACACTGTAATTTGGAGTGACGAGACCAAAATAGAGCTTTATGGTCACAACCATAAGTGCTATGTTTGGAGAGGGGTCAACAAGGCCTATAATGAAAAGAATACCATCCCCACTGTGAAGCATGGTGGTGGCTCACTGATGTTTTGGGGGTGTGTGAGCTCTAAAGGCATGGGGAATCTTGTGAAAATTGATGGCAATTTGAATGCAGCATGTTATCAGAAAATACTGGCAGACAATTTGCATTCTTCTGCACGAAAGCTGCGCATGGGACGCTCTTGGACTTTCCAGCACGACAATGACCCTAAGTACAAGGCCAAGTTGACCCTCCAGTGGTTACAGCAGAAAAAGGTGAAGGTTCTGGAGTGGCCGTCACAGTCTCCTGACCTTAATATCATCGAGCCACTGTGGGGAGATCTCAAATGTGCGGTTCATGCAAGATGACCAAAGACTTTGCATGACCTGGAGGCATTTTGCCAAGACGAATGGGCAGCTATACCACCTGCAAGAATTTGGGGCCTCATAGACAACTATTACAAAAGACTGCACACTGTCATTGATGCTAAAGGGGGCAATACACAGTATTAAGAACTAAGGGTATGCAGACTTTTGAACAGGGGTCATTTCATTTTTTTCTTTGTTGCCATGTTTTGTTTTATGATTGTGCCATTCTGTTATAACCTACAGCTGAATATGAATCCCATAAGAAATAAAAGAAATGTGTTTTGCCTGCTCACTCATGTTTTCTTCAAAAATGGTACATATATTACCAAGGGTATGCAAACTTTTGAGCACAACTGTATATATATATATATATATATATATATATATATATATATATATATATACATATAGACCTTTTTCTTACTTCCTCTGCCATCTTGGATGGTTGTTAATCGCATTGCATCATGGAATTGTCTTCTCTACAAATATACTGTACATGTAAGGCTACTTCAAAATTTGTCCAAAAGAATGTATCTTAATCATGCATAATCATGTTGCCTACCTTTTGGAATTGCCTTCTAAAAGCCTATGATGCCTTAGTAGGCATACAGTAAATAGGTAGGTAAATGCTATCTAGTAGGGTTGCCAAATTTTTGCCACAAGAATATGGGATGCTTGTGAATTTTAAGTGTTTCAGTACTGGATGAGGGTTCCCCTCAAGCCTCTCAACACTAAAATATGAGACAAAAGGCATCCTGTATACAGGATGTCTTAATTTCGGCCAAAATACGGGACGTCCTGGCTAATATGAGACAGTTGGCAACCCTAGTTAGGCAAAGTGTAGAACAGAGCCTTAGTTTATCTTTATGCTTAAAGAAATCTAAAACAATAAGTGAACAAATGACTGTCTATCCCATAGATCAAAGACCTGAACATTAAGGTTCTTGACCTGAGGGGAAAGTTCAAGCGACCACCCTTAGGAGGGTGAGGGTTTCTGCAGATGCCATCCTCCGATCTCTCTTAGGCTCAAAGCACAAAGTCTCCATGGACCTGCAAGCTAATCTCAAATCTGTGAAAAAAGAGGATACTGAGAAGATACAATGTCATAAAAACACAAAATTTAATGAAAATGTTATATCTGTGGATCGCAACTGGTTTTGCATCAGGACCCAGATTTTACATTGGACATCAAATGGTGACCCAATATAGCATCCATATTGTTTATCATACAAATGTGTATATATATATATATATATATATATATATATATATATATATATATATATATATATATATATATATATATATATTATGTAGTCTGGATAGTATTTTCTTTTACCTTGTGTAGCTTTGTCAATGGTTTTTGAGGGTCAAGACATGTTGCCCTTGTTGGCATAGTTGGCTTCTACCAAGTGTCATAAATCTGCACCAAAATACTGAACGCACAACAACAAAATATATTCCAATTTTACTATGCTAACTATGCATGATTGCAGTTAGTTGGACTTTTTTATTTGCATCTAGTATTGTTTTTCTTCCCTGCTGCCTGCCACAACCCTATCATAACATACAGTACCTGCGACCCATTTTTGGGTCGTGACCCACCAGTTGAGAACCATTGTCTATTTTAACCAATTCAAGCAATGTATACCTAGACATATGGAAATGTCGATATTAATGCCTACAGATGAAGCCATATAGGGCGAAACCACACAAGTAGAACTTACACAATCTATTTTTTACAGTCCATTGCAATGTGTTGTCTTGAATTCTGCCAGATAAAATTATTTTTCAAGTAGAATGAAAGTGATCACAGAATGGCTTTTGGTGGCTGAACAACAGCTAAATGCCTTAGCTAGATCAAATTGCATGGAAAGCTACCCAGTGAAAGTCTTTGTCCCATGTGCTCATGGCCCACTTACAAACATATCCAAAATGATGAGAGAAAACTGTTAATCCCACACAGTTACACTAGTGACAGTTTTCCAAACATTACCTTATAACCGTACTCTCAAAACAATATGGTTTTGCACTTTGCCGACAGCGGATAAAGTTGTAGGCAATGCTCACTGTGTAGCTATGAAAAGAAACATTGCACAATTACTTTTCTGAGCTTAACAGAGCTCAGAAAGACTGAAATCATCACCAACAGCTGTTTGAAGAGCAGAGGTTCATGAGATCTGAAATGGTGGAGTAAAAGGCCACATTTTTAAAGACCAAACAGTGACAGTAACAATTCTTTTCAATGATTGTCTTGAATAGAATACAGTTTGGGTGTTGTACAAGAGACTCAGTAGTTGACAACAAAGGTTTGGTGCATTAGAAGAAAAGCTTTTGTTTGGGCAATATGATCACACAAGAAGTTGGGATAATGCTTCTGAAAGTTCCAGTACTCTAATCATTTTGTCGAGTTACTGACAAGCACCATCTCCCATCAGACGTTTTTGCATCAGTTCAAGTGTGTTTACCTTCTCCTGTGGCACGACCGGATATCAGCCACATGGAAAATCCAGGGTTCTAGTCCCGCGCTAAAACCAAGAAGTAATCGTGTTCACAAAATCAGTGACAAGCGCTGAAGTTCTATTTTCCCTCTAAGAATATTATTTTTTACTCAATGACGCTTAGGTTTTGGGTTGGGGTTAGGGTTTGGGTACTCACTGAACACTTTATTAGGAACACTATATTTATTCTGGGTAGGACCTCCCTTTGCTCTCAAAACAGCCTCAATTCTTTGTGGCATGGATTCCACAAGATGTTGGAAACATTCCTATGAGATTCTGGTCCAAGTTGACATGATTGCATCACACAATTTCTGCAGATTTGTCAGCTGCACATTCATGCTGTGAATCTCCCATTCTACCACATCCCAAAGGTGTTCTATTGGATTCAGATCTGGTGACTGAGAAGGCCACTGAAGAGCAGTGAACTCATTGTCATATTCATGAAACCAGTTTGAGACTACTTTTGCTTTGTGACATGCATTATCATGCTGGAAGTAGCTATTAGAAGATAGGTAAATTGTGGCCATGAAGGGATGCACTTGTAGTACTCAAATAGGCTGTGGCATTCAAGCAATGATTGGTTGGTATATACGGGCCCAGAGTGTGCCAAGAAAACCTTCCCCACACCATTACACCACTGCCACCAGACTGGACGGTTGACACAAGGCAGGTTGTGTCCATGGAAATAAATCGAGATTCATCAGACCAGGCTACGTTTTTCCAGTCTTCAAATGTCCAGTTTTGGTGAGCCTCTGCCCACTGCAGCTTCAGATTTCTATTCTTAGCTGAAAGAAGTGGAACCCGACGTGGTCTTCTGCTGTCATAGCCCATTCGACTCTAGGTTCGACGTGTAATGCATTCTGAGATGCTATTCAGTTCACTACAATTGTACAGAGCGGTTATCTGAGTTACTGTAGCCTTTCTGACAGCTCGAACCAGTCTAGCCATTCTCCGTTGACCTCTCTCATCAACAAGGCTTTTCTGTCCACAGAACTGCCACTCACTGGATGTTTGAGTAAATTCTAGAGACTGTTTTGTGTTAAAATCACAGGAGATCAGCAGTTAAAGGAATACTCAAACCAGCCCGTCTGGCACCAACAATCATGTCATGGTCGAAATCACTGAAATCAAAATTTTCCCCCCATTCTGATGGTTGATGTAACATTAACTGAAGCTCCTGATTTTTTTGCATGATTTTATGCATTGCACTGCTGCTACACAATCGCATGAATAAGTAGGTTTACAGGTCTTCCTAAAAAGGGCTTAGTGAGTGTACATTCCTCTTCACTGTATTACATCATTTACAGTTAAAAACAACTGCTTTTACAACTCGCTTTTCACACCCCTCTGCAGGCATTTCACCAAGAAACCAGAGCTCACGTGCCCTTACATGCAAAAATACTTCCCACTGTGGCCACTGGGGAAAGTGCTTTGAATTTTGTTAATCACAGACCGACTTTAGCTCAGAAAATCAACCTACTGTTTCCAAATTCACTATATGAGATCAGTCTGGTTTGACTGTATGGGGGGTGGGGGGTGGGGGGGGGGGGGGTTATGTGTTGTTGGTTATAGGTAGTATATAAATATAGATATACAAGACTCATGTGTGCTCCCTGAATGATAATAAGACTTTTATTAATATAAATATTATTAATATTTTTCTTATTGAGTATTTTGTCTTGTTTTGTAAAAAATATTAAAACATTCTTAAAACAAGATACATTTACTTTAAAGAATTAAGAGAATTTAAATTTTTTTTAATGCTTATGCATATATAAAAAGAAAAAACAAATATCTGCCAGTGGGGTAAGAAAAACAAATCAGGTCAGTTTATCTGTTTGATCCAAACAGGTAAAAAAGTGTTTTTTTTCTTACCATATTTGTAAATAGTTTTTACTTATTTTAAGCATAACCCCCCCCCCCCCCAGAATCACTTACTAACCATGTGTGTGCAAGTTTATATCCAGTCTTTAAACTCAGATAAGTAAACTGGGTTACTGGGTTTGTTTAGTATTCATGCAAAGATGCCAAAAAGGAACATGAAAGGAAGTGATGTAACTCTTGATAAAAATAAATAAAATAAAAAAAAAACAGATGGATTAAATGGAGCTGATTAAGGCAAACCCAGTGATAATATTATTAGTAATGCATGTCCAGAAGTTCCACAAAATAGATTGGAATACGAAAAAGTTATTTAATATCGAATATTTTTTTTTTACACATCACATGTAAGTTTACAGTAACACTGAGTAAAATGACCCACATCCCTTTAAAGTCCATCAATTTTCTTTCTTTGTGCAGAAGAGGCCAGTTGAGGATAGTGACTGGAGGAAGAACGTGGAGGCCATGTCTGGTATGGAGGGAAGAAAGAAGATGTTTGATGCTGCAAAAGGCCCCACCCAGTGAACCATTATCTAGTGAGGTTAAGAGTTAAGGTTATGCAACTTTTTGTTTGACAAATTGATCTAAATGGGTTAGGTTTAGAGTTCAATACTAAATACACTAATCTAATACCAGATACAGTGGTTCGAGTTTTCAGGTGTTGTAAACAGTTTATTGATAATTGTAGTGCACTGCAACTGCTCTACGTTAGACCAAATGATTGCATAACTTTCAAGTGGCAGATAAGTGAATAATTGAGAGCTTAGTTTATCATGTCAATATGCTGTTGGAAAAGCCAACAAAAGGGGTATGTATTACAAGAATAAACATATGAGTGAAATATGAGTTAATGTACCAGTCTCAGTGCACGTTTAGTTTCACTAGATTGCTAATGTGATAGGTTTGACAGTTTGTTTCTGTGATACTGTGTGTGTAGAATGTCTTAGTTAAGATTTTACCATTAATCTTTACAAACTATTGTTCACATAAGGTCATAATCTTGATGTGCATTGTAAAAAAACTGCACATAGATACAGGAAATTTAAGATAATTAAAATAAAGGCTCATACTCAAATTGCATGCAGATATATGTATAATTATACTGTTCACTCCAAAAAAGTGTAGACCAACACAGCTATTGAAATAATTTACACTGAAGGTGTGATGACATGCCATGCCAGTAAAATGCCTGAAGGACTAAGCGGCTGTACTGAGTGTCTTTGTTTAGTATAATCTAATGCAAATGTTCTTTAAATGGCCACTGAATGGAGGCCATAGGATCGTGAAGAGATGATGAGATAAGGAGGAGCTGCCATCTGAAGACTGTGGACTCCAACCCTTTATTTGCATAGTGGATATCTCTGTCTTCCCTGTGTTGGCATTGGGTGGGGCGTTCAGGTCACTTATGCTGCTTCCTTTAGTTATTTATGTTTAATAGTGAAGTTCATTATGCCATTCTTTATGTGGAATGTTTTTTTTCTTTATTTGCATAACTGAACAGGCTAAACAATAAATAAACTGAACAATATCACGGAAACCTGTCACCAGGTTTGTCATTCCAGTAGAGTTGGCCTATTATTTTCTTTTCGACCAAACCCTAGTATGCTGAATAGTCTACTGTGGCTTTTCAGGTGTCTGCTTGATGTTTCATATTGGCTTGGTCAAAGTACAGCAGGTCTACCTGTCTCTTAAAGGTGTGGCAAACAAACACCTCCAGACGATGTATTTCAATGGATTCTGAACTGTCGACCAAATGCCACTGTGAATAGCTAGCTTTGATTATGTCCTTTGCGTGACTGCATTAAAATGGTTTTGTCGTGCAGTCTATTGAATTTTTCAACTCCCGTAAAAGTTTAATTTTTATCAACAAAACTAGTTTTGTCTCAAATATAAGTTACTTGACATTGTTTACTTATTTGTTGATCTGTTATTGTCTGAAATATTTCGTTTGCCTAAGGGGTGCACAACACAACCAACAGAAATAAGACACATCACAACTAAATTAAGCCACAACGAAAAGCCACAGTACAACAGAAATAATACACAACATAACAAAATTAAACCACAACAAAATGGAAAAACCACAACACAAGGAAATAAGTCACAACACAACTAAATTATGCCCCAACACAATGGAAATAAGCACAACACAACAGAAAAACCACAACACAATGGAAATAAAACACAACACAACAAAATTAAGCCACAACAAAATGGAAAAACCACAACACAACAGAAATAAGACATAACACAGCAAAATTAAGCTACAACACAACAGAAAAACCACAACACAATGGAAATAAGACACAGCATGACAAAACGAAGCCACAACAAAATGGAAAAACCACAACATAAGGTAATAAGCCACAACATAACTAAATTATGCCCCAACACAATGGAAATAAGCCACAACACAACGAAATTAAGCACAACACAACAGAAAAACCAAAACACAACAGAAATAAGACATAACAAAGCAAAATTAAGCTACAACACAACAGAAAAACCACAACACAATGGAAATAAGACACAGCATGACAAAATGAAGCCACAACAAAACGGAAAAACCACAACATAAATAAGCCACAACAAAAAGGAAAAACCACACCACAACATAAATAAGCCACAACAAAAAGGAAAAGCCACAACACAACAGAAATAAGACATAACACAGCAAAATTAAGCTACAACACAACAGAAAAACCACAACACAATGGAAATAAGACACAGCATGACAAAATGAAGCCACAACAAAACGGAAAAACCACAACATAAGGTAATAAGCCACAACATAACTAAATTATGCCCCAACACAATGGAAATAAGCCACAACACAACGGAATTAAGCACAACACAACAGAAAAACCCCAACACAACAGAAATAAGACATAACACAGCAAAATTAAGCTACAACACAACAGAAAAACCACAACACAATGGAAATAAGACACAGCATGACAAAATGAAGCCATAACAAAATGGAAAAACCACAACATAAGGTAATAAGCCACAACACAACTAAATTATGCCCCAGCACAATGGAAATACCACAACACAATGAAATTAAGCCACAACAATGGAAAAACTACAACATAATGAAATTAAGCCACAACACAACAGAAAAACCACAACACAATTGAAATAAGCCACAACACAATGAAATTAAGCCACAACAATGGAAAAACCACAACATAACGAAAACAAGCTACAACATAAAGAAATTAAGCCACAACACGACACAATTAATAAGATACAACACAAAAAATGATCTGTTGCAAAACGCTGTACTTATTTGTCCTTAAAGGAATAGTTCACCCAAAAATTTAAATTTGCTGATAACTTACCCTCAGGCCATCCAATATTCTTTCTTCATCAGAACAGGATTTAAGATTTTTAGGAAAGTATCCCAGGTTTTTAGCTTCATCCAATGCAAGTGAATGGACAAAATATTTGACGGTCCAAAAAGTACACTTAGTCAGCATCAAAGTAATCCACATGATTACCACCCCTGGAGTGGTAGTCGTACCCTGCTAGGGAGGGTAGAGTCACATGGGGTAACCTCCTCGTGGTCACTATAATGTGGTTCGCTCTCAGTGGGGTGCGTGGTGAGTTGTGCGTGGATGACACGGAGAATAGCGTGAAGCTTCAACAAGCCATGTGATAAGATGCGTGGGTTGACGGTCTCAGATGCAGAGGCAACTGAGATCCGTCCACCGCCATCCGGATTGAGGTGAGTCACTACATCACCACGAGGACTTAACGGTTCCCCGGTAAACGCTCTCTTGTGATGCTTTGGCCAGGAAACCCTTGAAGTGATTTGCTGAGGGACGAGCAGCTCTCTGCCTCTTCTGAGCAGCCTGTCCCAAATCAGACTGCAACATGACCTCAAATACAGTGCTTCAAAAATATTTATTTTCTGTTAATTTCACTGTGCTGTGTCTTAATTTTGTTGTGTTGAGTAACACCTTATCCTTGAGTAATCATGCTAAATTGCTAATTTGGTACTAGAAAATCACTTGCCATTATATCAAACACAGTTGAAAGCTATTTGGTTCGTTAAATGAAGCTTAACATTGTGTTTGTGTTTGTTTTTGAGTTGCCACAGTATGCAATAGACTGACATGTCTTAAGATCAATATTAGGTCATGTACAACAGTAAAGAGAAGACTCAGGGGTGCAGGCCTTATGGGAAGAATTGCAAAGAAAAAGCCACTTTTGAAACAGAAAAACAAAAAGAAAAGGTTAGAGTGGGCAAAGAAACACAGACATTGGACAACAGATAACTGGAAAAGAGTGTTATGGATCTTAACCCCATTGAGAATTTGTGTGATCAGCTAGACTGTAAGGTGCGTGAGAAGTGCCCGACAAGACAGCCACATCTATGGCAAGTGCTACAGGAAGTGTGGGGTGAAATGTCACCTGAGTATCTGGACAAACTTACAGCTAGAATGCCAAGGATCTGCAAAGCTGTCATTGCTGCATGTGGAGGATTTTTTGATGAGAACTCTTTGAAGTAGTTTAAGTAGTTTTTTTTTTTTTTCAAATTGTAATAGTAATTTTTCACGTTATTAATGTCCTGACTATACTTTGTGATCAGCTGAATGCCACTTTGGTGAATAAAAGTACCAATTTCTTTCTTTCTTTCCATTCTGTGTGTGTATATATATATATATATATATATATATATATATATATATATATATATATATATATATATATATATATATATATATATAAATCAGCAAGAATATATATTTTTTTTCGGGAATGCCATTACTACATACATATTATTATTAAAATAATTTTATTTATTTGTAAAAACATCTTTAGCATTTCATAAAATGTTCTAAACTAAAACAATATGTGTTCA